>NC_072471.1:8888516-9125493 GCF_027596085.1 Anoplopoma fimbria | reverse complement strand
TGACTTATTTTTCGACATGCTATAGTATGACTTTTTTTACTTTTTCCGATACATACACTATGACTTATTTTAAACTTTTTCGACATACTATAGTATGACTTATTTTTGACATGCTATAATATGCCTTTTTTTTGACATACAATACTATGACTTTTTTTCAACTTTTCCCGACATACTATAGTATGACTTATTTTTACTTTTTCCGACATACAATACTATGACTTATTTTCCGACATGCTATAGTATGACTTTTTTTTACTTTTTCCGACATACAATACTATGACTTATTTTTAACTTTTTCGACATACTATAGTATGACTTATTTTTCGACATGCTATAGTATGACTTTTTTTTTACTTTTTCCGACATACAATACTATGACTTATTTTTAACTTTTTAGACATACTACAGTATGCCTTTTATTTGACATGCTATAATATGCCTTTTTTTTTTACATACAATACTATGACTTTTTTTTTTCAACTTTTTTCCGACATACAATACTATGACTTATTTTCCGACATGCTATAGTATGACTTTTTTTTACTTTTTCCGACATACAATACTATGACTTATTTTTAACTTTTTAGACATACTACAGTATGCCTTTTATTTGACATGCTATAATATGCCTTTTTTTTTTACATACAATACTATGACTTTTTTTCAACTTTTCCCGACATACTATAGTATGACTTATTTTTCGACATGCTATAGTATGACTTTTTTTTACTTTTTCCGACATACAATACTATGACTTATTTTCCGACATGCTATAGTATGACTTTTTTTTACTTTTTCCGACATACAATACTATGACTTATTTTTAACTTTTTCGACATACTATAGTATGACTTATTTTTCGACATGCTATAGTATGACTTTTTTTTTACTTTTTCCGACATACAATTCTATGACTTATTTTAAACTTTTTCGACAAACTATAGTATGACTTTTATTTGACATGCTATAATATGCCTTTTTTTTTACATACAATACTATGACTTTTTTTCAACTTTTCCCGACATACTATAGTATGACTTATTTTTCGACATGCTATAGTATGACTTTTTTTTACTTTTTCCGACATACAATACTATGACTTTTTTTTAACTTTTTCGACAAACTATAGTATGACTTATTTTTCGACATGCTATAGTATGACTTTTTTTCAACTTTTCCCGACATACTATAGTATGACTTATTTTTCGACATGCTATAGTATGACTTTTTTTTGACATACAATACTATGACTTTTTTTCAACTTTTCCCGACATACTATAGTATGACTTATTTTTCGACATGCTATAGTATGACTTTTTTTTTTTAACTTTTCCCGACATACTATAGTATGACTTATTTTTAACTTTTTCGACATACTATAGTATGACTTATTTTTGACATGCTATAATATGCCTTTTTTTTTGACATACAATACTATGACTTTTTTTTGACATACTATAGTATGACTTATTTTTACTTTTTCCGACATACTAATACTATATAGTATGTATTTTTTTTTCCTTTTTAGACACATACAATACTATGACTTATTTTTTTTTTTTCCGACATACAATACTATGACTTATTTTCCGACATGCTATAGTATGACTTTTTTTTACTTTTTCCGACATACAATACTATGACTTATTTTTAACTTTTTCGACATACTATAGTATGACTTATTTTTCGACATGCTATAGTATGACTTTTTTTTTACTTTTTCCGACATACAATTCTATGACTTATTTTAAACTTTTTCGACAAACTATAGTATGACTTTTATTTGACATGCTATAATATGCCTTTTTTTTTACATACAATACTATGACTTTTTTTCAACTTTTCCCGACATACTATAGTATGACTTATTTTTCGACATGCTATAGTATGACTTTTTTTTACTTTTTCCGACATACAATACTATGACTTTTTTTTAACTTTTTCGACAAACTATAGTATGACTTATTTTTCGACATGCTATATGACTTTTTTTCAACTTTTCCCGACATACTATAGTATGACTTATTTTTCGACATGCTATAGTATGACTTTTTTTTACTTTTTCCGACATACAATACTATGACTTTTTTTCAACTTTTCCCGACATACTATAGTATGACTTATTTTTCGACATGCTATAGTATGACTTTTTTTCAACTTTTCCCGACATACTATTCTATGACTTATTTTAAACTTTTTCGACATACTATAGTATGACTTATTTTTGACATGCTATAATATGCCTTTTTTTTGACATACAATACTATGACTTTTTTTCAACTTTTCCCGACATACTATAGTATGACTTATTTTTACTTTTTCCGACATACAATACTATGACTTATTTTCCGACATGCTATAGTATGACTTTTTTTTACTTTTTCCGACATACAATACTATGACTTATTTTTAACTTTTTCGACATACTATAGTATGACTTATTTTTCGACATGCTATAGTATGACTTTTTTTTGCTATAGTATGACTTTTTTTTTTTTACTTTTTCCGACATACAATACTATGACTTATTTTTAACTTTTTAGACATACTACAGTATGCCTTTTATTTGACATGCTATAATATGCCTTTTTTTTTTACATACAATACTATGACTTTTTTTCAACTTTTTCCGACATACAATACTATGACTTATTTTCCGACATGCTATAGTATGACTTTTTTTTACTTTTTCCGACATACAATACTATGACTTATTTTTAACTTTTTAGACATACTACAGTATGCCTTTTATTTGACATGCTATAATATGCCTTTTTTTTTTTAAACTTTTTCCGACATACAATACTATGACTTATTTTCAACTTTTCCCGACATACTATAGTATGACTTATTTTTCGACATGCTATAGTATGACTTTTTTTTACTTTTTCCGACATACAATACTATGACTTATTTTCCGACATGCTATAGTATGACTTTTTTTTACTTTTTCCGACATACAATACTATGACTTATTTTTAACTTTTTCGACATACTATAGTATGACTTATTTTTTATGCATGCTATAGTATGACTTTTTTTTTTACTTTTTCCGACATACAATTCTATGACTTATTTTAAACTTTTTCGACAAACTATAGTATGACTTTTATTTGACATGCTATAATATGCCTTTTTTTTTTACAATACTATGACTTTTTTGACTTTTTTTATAACTTTTTTTTTTCGACATACTATAGTATGACTTTTTTTAAACTTTTCCGACATACTATAGTATGACTTATTTTTCGACATGCTATAGTATGACTTTTTTTTACTTTTTCCGACATACAATACTATGACTTATTTTTAACTTTTTCGACATACTATAGTATGACTTATTTTTCGACATGCTATAGTATGACTTTTTTTTTTACTTTTCCGACATACTATAGTATGACTTATTTTTCGACATGCTATAGTATGACTTTTTTTTGCTAACTTTTTTTTTCAACGACATACTATAGTATGACTTATTTTAAACTTTTTCGACATACTATAGTATGACTTTTTTTGACATGCTATAGTATGACTTTTTTTACATACACATACAATACTATGACTTTTTTTTAACTTTTTCGACAAACTATAGTATGACTTATTTTTCGACATGCTATAGTATGACTTTTTTTCAACTTTTCCCGACATACTATAGTATGACTTATTTTTCGACATGCTATAGTATGACTTTTTTTTACTTTTTCCGACATACAATACTATGACTTTTTTTCAACTTTTCCCCGACATACTATAGTATTTTTAACTTTTTCCTTATTTTTTTTTCGACATGCTATAGTATGACTTTTTTTCAACTTTTCCCGACATACTATTCTATGACTTATTTTAAACTTTTTCGACATACTATAGTATGACTTATTTTTGACATGCTATAATATGCCTTTTTTTTTTTTTTCCGACATACAATACTATGACTTTTTTTCAACTTTTCCCGACATACTATAGTATGACTTATTTTTACTTTTTCCGACATACAATACTATGACTTATTTTCCGACATGCTATAGTATGACTTTTTTTTACTTTTTCCGACATACAATACTATGACTTATTTTTAACTTTTTCGACATACTATAGTATGACTTATTTTTCGACATGCTATAGTATGACTTTTTTTTACTTTTTCCGACATACAATACTATGACTTATTTTTAACTTTTTAGACATACTACAGTATGCCTTTTATTTGACATGCTATAATATGCCTTTTTTTTTTACATACAATACTATGACTTTTTTTCAACTTTTTCCGACATACAATACTATGACTTATTTTCCGACATGCTATAGTATGACTTTTTTTTACTTTTTCCGACATACAATACTATGACTTATTTTTAACTTTTTTTTTAGACATACTACAGTATGACCTTTTTTTATTTGACATGCTATAATATGCCTTTTTTTTTTTTTTACATACAATACTATGACTTTTTTTCAACTTTTCCCGACATACTATAGTATGACTTTTTTTTCGACATTATTATGACTTTTTTTACTTTTTCCGACATACAATACTATGACTTATTTTCCGACATGCTATAGTATGACTTTTTTTTACTTTTTCCGACATACAATACTATGACTTATTTTTAACTTTTTCGACATACTATAGTATGACTTATTTTTCGACATGCTATAGTATGACTTTTTTTTTACTTTTTCCGACATACAATTCTATGACTTATTTTAAACTTTTTCGACAAACTATAGTATGACTTTTATTTGACATGCTATAATATGCCTTTTTTTTTTACATACAATACTATGACTTTTTTTCAACTTTTCCCGACATACTATAGTATGACTTATTTTTTTTTCCGACATGCTATAGTATGACATTTTTTTTCCGACATGCTATAGTATGACTTTTTTTTACAATTCTACTTTTTTCCGACATACAATACTATGACTTTTTTTGCTATTTTTTTTAACTTTTTCCGACACAAACTATAGTATGACTTATTTTTCGACATGCTATAGTATGACTTTTTTTTCAACTTTTCCCGACATACTATAGTATGACTTATTTTTCGACATGCTATAGTATGACTTTTTTTTACTTTTTCCGACATACAATACTATGACTTTTTTTAACTTTTTCCGACATACTATAGTATGACTTATTTTTCGACATGCTATAGTATGACTTTTTTTTTTAACTTTTCCGACATACAATACTACTATGACTTATTTTAAACTTTTTCGACATACTATAGTATGACTTATTTTTTTTTTTTTTACATGCTATAATATGACTTTTTTTTTTTCCGACATACAATACTATGACTTTTTTTCAACTTTTCCCGACATACTATGACTTATGACTTTTTTTGACATTTTATGACTTTTTTTTACATACAATAGTATGACTTTTTTTTATTTTCCGACATACTATAGTATGACTTTTTTTTACTTTTTTTTTTACTTTTCCGACATACAATAGTATGACTTATTTTTCGACATGCTATAGTATGACTTTTTTTTACTTTTTCCGACATACAATACTATGACTTATTTTTAACTTTTTCGACATACTATAGTATGACTTATTTTTCGACATGCTATAGTATGACTTTTTTTTTACTTTTTCCGACATACAATTCTATGACTTATTTTAAACTTTTTCGACAAACTATAGTATGACTTTTATTTGACATGCTATAATATGCCTTTTTTTTTTACATACAATACTATGACTTTTTTTCAACTTTTCCCGACATACTATAGTATGACTTATTTTTCGACATGCTATAGTATGACTTTTTTTTACTTTTTCCGACATACAATACTATGACTTTTTTTTAACTTTTTCGACAAACTATAGTATGACTTATTTTTTTTTGCTATAGTATGACTTTTTTTACAACTTTTCCCGACATACTATAGTATGACTTATTTTTACTTTTTCGACATGCTATAGTATGACTTTTTTTTACTTTTTCCGACATACAATACTATGACTTTTTTTCAACTTTTCCCGACATACTATAGTATGACTTATTTTTCGACATGCTATAGTATGACTTTTTTTCAACTTTTCCCGACATACTATTCTATGACTTATTTTAAACTTTTTCGACATACTATAGTATGACTTATTTTTGACATGCTATAATATGCCTTTTTTTTGACATACAATACTATGACTTTTTTTCAACTTTTCCCGACATACTATAGTATGACTTATTTTTACTTTTTCCGACATACAATACTATGACTTATTTTCCGACATGCTATAGTATGACTTTTTTTTTACTTTTTCCGACATACAATACTATGACTTATTTTTAACTTTTTCGACATACTATAGTATGACTTATTTTTCGACATGCTATAGTATGACTTTTTTTTTACTTTTTCCGACATACAATACTATGACTTATTTTTAACTTTTTAGACATACTACAGTATGCCTTTTATTTGACATGCTATAATATGCCTTTTTTTTTTACATACAATACTATGACTTTTTTTCAACTTTTTCCGACATACAATACTATGACTTATTTTCCGACATGCTATAGTATGACTTTTTTTTACTTTTTCCGACATACAATACTATGACTTATTTTTAACTTTTTCGACATACTATAGTATGCCTTTTATTTGACATGCTATAATATGCCTTTTTTTTTTTACATACAATACTATGACTTTTTTTCAACTTTTCCCGACATACTATAGTATGACTTATTTTTCGACATGCTATAGTATGACTTTTTTTTACTTTTTCCGACATACAATACTATGACTTATTTTCCGACATGCTATAGTATGCCTTTTTTTTGACATACAATACTATGACTTATTTTTAATACAATACTATAGTATGACTTATTTTTCGACATTATTTTTTTTTTTTACTTTTTCGACATACTATAGTATGACTTATTTTTCTTTTTCGACATGCTATAGTATGACTTTTTTTGCTATACTTTTTCCGACATACAATTCTATGACTTATTTTAAACTTTTTCGACAAACTATAGTATGACTTTTATTTGACATGCTATAATATGCCTTTTTTTTGACATACAATACTATGACTTTTTTTCAACTTTTCCCGACATACTATAGTATGACTTATTTTTCGACATGCTATAGTATGACTTTTTTTTACTTTTTCCGACATACAATACTATGACTTATTTTCAACTTTTTCGACATACTATAGTATGACTTATTTTTCGACATGCTATAGTATGACTTTTTTTTTTACTTTTTCCGACATACATTCTATGACTTATTTTAAACTTTTTCGACATACTATAGTATGACTTATTTTTGACATGCTATAATGCCTGCCTTTTTTTTTTTACATACAATACTATGACTTTTTTTCAACTTTTCCGACATACTATAGTATGACTTATTTTCCGACATGCTATAGTATGACTTTTTTTTACTTTTTCCGACATACAATACTATGACTTATTTTTAACTTTTTCGACATACTATAGATGATACTATAGTATGACTTATTTTTGCTATAGTATGACATGCTATAGTATGACTTTTTTTTACTTTTTCCGACATACAATACTATGACTTATTTTCCGACATGCTATAGTATGACTTTTTTTTACTTTTTCCGACATACAATACTATGACTTATTTTTAACTTTTTAGACATACTACAGTATGACTTTTTTTCGACATGCTATAATGATTGCCTTTTTTTTTTACATACAATACTATGACTTATTTTAAACTTTTTAGACAAACTATAGTATGACTTATTTTTCGACATGCTATAGTATGACTTTTTTTTTACTTTTTCCGACATACAATTCTATGACTTATTTTAAACTTTTTTATTTTAAACGACAAACTATAGTATGACTTTTATTTGACATGCTATAATATGCCTTTTTTTTTTTTACATACAATACTATGACTTTTTTTCAACTTTTCCCGACATACTATAGTATGACTTATTTTTCGACATGCTATAGTATGACTTTTTTTTTTTTTTCCGACATACAATACTATGACTTTTTTTTATTTTTACTATAGTATGACTTTTTTTTTCGACAAACTATAGTATGACTTTTTTTTTTTCCGACATACAATACTATGACTTTTTTTTAACTTTTCCCGACATACTATAGTATGACTTATTTTTCGACATGCTATAGTTTTTTTTTTCCCGATGACTTTTTTTTCAACTTTTCCCGACATACTATAGTATGACTTATTTTTCGACATGCTATAGTATGACTTTTTTTTGACATGCTATAATATGCCTTTTTTTTTTACTTTTCCGACATACAATACTATGACTTTTTTTCAACTTTTCCATACTATAGACATACATATAGTATGACTTATTTTTACTTTTTCCGACATACAATACTATGACTTATTTTTTAACTTTTTAGACATACTATAGTATGACTTTTTTTGACATGCTATAATTGCCTTTTTTTTTTCCGACATACAATACTATGACTTTTTTTCAACTTTTCCCGACATACTATAGTATGACTTATTTTTCGACATGCTATAGTATGACTTTTTTTTTTTACTTTTTCCGACATACAATACTATGACTTATTTTTAACTTTTTCGACAAACTATAGTATGCCTTTTTTTTGACATACAATACTATGACTTTTTTTCAACTTTTCCCGACATACTATAGTATGACTTATTTTTCGACATACTATAGTATGACTTTTTTTTGCTACTTTTTTTTACCCGACATACTATTCTATGACTTATTTTAAACTTTTTCGACATACTATAGTATGACTTATTTTTGACATGCTATAATATGCCTTTTTTTTTTTCCCGACATACAATACTATGACTTTTTTTTAACTTTTTCCGACATACTATAGTATGACTTATTTTTACTTTTTCCCGACATACTATAGTATGACTTATTTTTCGACATGCTATAGTATGACTTTTTTTACTTTTTCCGACATACAATTCTATGACTTATTTTAAACTTTTTCGACAAACTATAGTATGACTTTTATTTGACATGCTATAATATGCCTTTTTTTTTTACATACAATACTATGACTTTTTTTTTTTTTGCTATAGTATGACTTTTTTTTACTTTTTTTTTTTACATACAATACTATGACTTATTTTTAACTTTTTAGACATACTACAGTATGACTTTTTTTTTCGACATGCTATAAATGACTTTTTTTTTTACTTTTTCCGACATACAATTCTATGACTTATTTTAAACTTTTTCGACAAACTATAGTATGACTTTTATTTGACATGCTATAATATGCCTTTTTTTTGACATACAATACTATGACTTTTTTTCAACTTTTCCCGACATACTATAGTATGACTTATTTTTCGACATGCTATAGTATGACTTTTTTTTACTTTTTCCGACATACAATATTATGACTTATTTTTAACTTTTTCGACAAACTTTAGTATGCCTTTTTTTTGACATACAATACTATGACTTTTTTTTTTCACTTTTCCCGACATACTATAGTATGACTTATTTTTCGACATGCTATAGTATGACTTTTTTTTTTTACTTTTCCCGACATACTATTCTATGACTTATTTTAAACTTTTTCGACAAACTATAGTATGACTTATTTTTGACATGCTATAATATGCCTTTTTTTTGACATACAATACTATGACTTTTTTTCAACTTTTCCCGACATACTATAGTATGACTTATTTTTCGACATGCTATATGACTATGACATGCTATAGTTTTTTTTTTACTTTTTCAGACATACAATACTATGACTTATTTTTAACTTTTTCCGACATACTATAGTATGACTTTTTTTTTACTTTTTCCGACATTTTTTTTTATGACTTACAACATGCTATAGTATGCCTTTTTTTTTTACTTTTTCCGACATACAATACTATGACTTTTTTTCAACTTTCCCCGACATACTATAGTATGACTTATTTTTCGACATGCTATAGTATGACTTTTTTTTAACTTTTCCCGACATACTATTCTATGACTTATTTTAAACTTTTTCGACAAACTATAGTATGACTTATTTTTGACATGCTATAATATGCCTTTTTTTTGACATACAATACTATGACTTTTTTTCAACTTTTCCCGACATACTATAGTATGATATTCTTTTATAAAATATCGAAAGTAATTCAACAAAATCTGCCTACCAGCACCTGTAAAGCTCTTTAACATTTTATATCATGTTTGTTTAAACCGTACAAACGATCACTGACCTTTTTGTATGGATTAAAAACAAATTAGATATTATATAAGATATATTCAGACAAAACATGGCTAGCTGTTTCTAGTCTTTATGCTAAGCTAAAGACTAATCGCCTCCTGGCTCCAGCTTCAGTTTGAACAAACAGAAATGAGAGGTGTGTCAATCTTCTCATCTAACAGTCAACGAGAATTTTGAAATTTTCCAAAATGTGGAGCTATTATTTTAAGCAGAGGTGACATCTTCATATTGTATTAACTCTGAGATAAAACATAAAATGATTGATTGTTTCAGCTCTACTTGAAATTGGTGCAAAATACTGAATATAAACCCTTGATGTTTTCACTGCTCATCGCCTCCTTTTGTCCTCCTTCAGCCTAGACGCATGTCATTCGGGGGATTTGGCACTCTGAGGAGGAAACGTCAGGATGATGGCGAGGAGTACGTCTGCCCCATGAACGTGGAAATGCCCAAGAGCAGCAGCTTCCAGACGGGCATCCGGATCTACGAGGAACCCCTCGATCAGGTAATGTGTTTCTTTGTTTTGTTTTCTGGTTCGTCTGTTGAGCGACACGCTGTTCATGTATTTATTTATTATTTTTTTTAGATGGAAGACTCTGAAGGGACCGTGAGACAGATAGGAGTCTTTTCTGAGGAAATCAACAATCTAACGGTGAGATATTGACCTGCTCCTGTATGACTAGACAGTTTACCATTTATGGGGTAGAAGAATGACCAACAATGACGTGTTCAAACCCCATTCATTACACAGCTATCACAAACAAAATGGAGGTCATCTTCTGAGTTTTTTCTCATCCTCTCTGGTCCGATTTGTGTTTCAGAGCATGCTGAAGGAAGATGAGTTTTTTCACGAGATGTCGGTTGACGCAGCAGAGACCCAACACAACTCTGGTGTTTGATTGAGCCTTTGCTTTGTGAAGAAAAAAGAACAAACTGTGCCAACCACAATCCAAATCCCTCCACCGCGTTGTAGTAGAACATGTGAGACCTCCACTTTTACAGTATTTTCGTCACACAGCCAAAGCTTTCATGACCATATATATATTTATTGAGGCTGTCCAAACTATAATGCATGAACTGAAAATGCAAGGTTTTATCTCATTTATGTACCTCTTATTATTCAAACATGTGTTTTGTTTTCAGTAATTAGGGAGTTAAGCATTCTTGTTTTTAGAATTTATTTCTCCCCTTTATTTTGAGTGCAGCACTCTGTTTTCATGTCCTAAGCTGCAGTCAGATTCATTTTTGTATGTGGTACGTAAAGTTGCTATATCATTTTATTCAAATTACAGCAAACATACTTCCAATTACTTCTAGTGGTATCTAGACACAAAGTAGTTTGGGTTTTATTTGCCCAGGTTTGAGATCTAAGATTTCTGCCACCAATACTCAACTACATTGGAGGTGATCAGGGTTTTGTGTGTAGTGCTCACAGCATTGACAATTTGCAAAAAAAATTTATAGCAGTGTATCTTTCCAGAAAGTTTCTCTACACTGTTTAGAGTGAAGTCTGTCGGTAAGAGACGGCTTCCATTGGAACTACTTCTTTCTCTTATGTGAACAGTTGTTCTGTGCGTCACCCAGGACACTAAAGATATTTTTTTTGCTACTGTTTTCAATGCTGCGAGTACCGCAAATGTTACTCCATTCACCTACATAGTGTTGGGGTTAAGACAGAAATCTCAAAACCAGAGTGAATTAAACCAACAATATTTTCCTGGCTAGAAACCACTCGTGATTGTGCTTTTAATTATGAAACTACAACCCTTCATTGAGTGATTAGCTTAGCATAAGGACTGGAGGCATTGCTCTCTCTTAAACTCACTAATTAACACATCTTTTTTTCTATAATCCAAACACCACATAACTCTGCCTAAAACCACAAATTGACCAAATGAGAAACATATTAATTAGTGAGCATTAAAGGGACCTGAAGGTGTATTTTTTAACTCTACCCTCTGCTTCTAGTCTCCATGCTTAGCTAATAACTCCTGGCTTTAGCTCTATACTTAACGAGTGGTATTGATCCTGTGACCTAACTATTGGCATGGAAGCATTTTCTTCCAAATGTCAAACACTAACTTTTAAGAAAGTAAACATGGAAACCAAAGTTTTTTTTTTTTTTTAATTTTTGGTAATAAAAAAGGAGAAAATGCATTTTTCTTTGTCTTCATTTTTAGTAGCTTCTTCATTAAACAGCTCAGGGAGATACTTATATATGAGCGAGATGTAAAGCAATTATTTTTAATATTGCATATCCAAACACAAGTATCCACTGTTGCAGCAAAGACTTCATATCAGTAACCACATTACAACCACTGACAACATGTTTTAGCAAAATATTGACATCTTTGAAGTGACAGTGATAGAGGGGCAGGTATTATTAATGCATTCGCAACAGCAATAATGGATTAAATAATACAATTATGTATAAATGTAGCAAGTGGTTGCGAATCTTAATGCATAAAAAAAGCTTTGCAAGTGTTAAGGCACTCAGAAAACACACCTCAACTCTTCTGATATTGTTGCAAACAGATTTGAATCACATTTCCAAGCAGACTGTCCCGACACTTCAGGGTATCCATCTCCTCTACATACACATCTTTACTCACAAACTAGCCTACATCATTTCCATTCCTTCCTCCTTAGTTACACCTTCTGATTACATGAATTGGTCCGTGCTGTGATGCTGTTGCTTAATGAATATATCATGGCATAATATATCGTATACACTGCAACTGTACGAGTGCTTTAACGCTTTCAGGGTAGAGAATATAACTGAGCGCGCACATACGCCCAAACCTCCTTTTGATGATGTGGACGGACGTCTAGAAGGTGAACCTGCGGCTGCTGGAGTGGCCGACTTTGTCCAGATTGGGGTTGCAGGCGAACTGGATCATAGGCGGAGGTCCACACATCAGGATGAGACTGTCGTCACTGGGGGGTGGCAGGTGTTCCCTCACCATGTCTTCATTGATAAAGCCTTGGCTGTACTCCCAGTCTGAAAAACAGAAAAAGGGTACAGAAGTTTAAATACGATGCAATGTAATAATATTCGGTTTTAGGATCCTTATTTTTTATGTACAAACTAGCCTATATACACGGTTGACATTTAAATCCTTTTATGATCTACTTGACTAAAAAAACGTTATGCCATTTAATAGTATGACTTTTTAAAATCATATTTTAGTATGACTCTGACATGCTAAAATATATATATATTTCCCATATATTAAATTATGACTTATTTATATACCATACAATGACTTTTAATATATTTTTTTACCTACTATAATATTGCTTATTTTTTGACATACTATACTATGAATTTTCAAAGATTTACTGGACTTATACTACGCCTTTTTCTCAACATACTATAATTTTAGTTTTTATCCACATACTATACTACGAGTTTCTTTTTCAACTTTTTTCAACATACTATGAGTTTTTTTACTACACTTTTTACTTCATATTATACTATGCCTTTTTTTCCCAACATGACATACTTTGCCATTTTTTCCTCGTACTTTACTATGAATTTTTTATTTCGACATACAATACTGCCTTTTTTTCGACATGCTATAGGATGACTTATTACTCTTTTTCGACATACAATACTATGACTTATTTTTTTACTTTTTCGACATACCAGATCATGCCTTTTTTTTCACATGCAATGCTATGACTATATTTTTTACTTTTTTCCACATACTTTACTATGATTTCTTTGGGCATACTATATTATTTAAATTTGATACTTTTTGTCGTATCCTATTTGAATCATTCTTTCCATTTAAATGCCCAAGGGTGCTTTTCTTTTTATTACCATGCCTTTTTTTCGACATACTCTATGACTTATTTTTTATTTTGACATACTATAGTATGACTTATTTTTCGACATGCTATAGTATGACTTTTTTTTACTTTTTCCGACATACAATACTATGACTTATTTTTAACTTTTTCGACATACTACAGTATGCCTTTTTTTCGACATACTATGAATTGCCTTTTTTTCGACTTACTATTCTATGACTTATTTTAAACTTTTTTGACAAACTATAGTATGACTTTTATTTGACATGCTATAATATGCCTTTTTTTTTGACATACAATACTATGACTTTTTTTCAACTTTTCCCGACATACTATAGTATGACTTATTTTTCGACATTATAGTATGACTTTTTTTACTTTTTTTCGACATACTATTATGACTTATTTTTCTTTTTCCGACATGCTATAGTATGACTTTTTTTTTACTTTTTTTCCGACATACAATACTATGACTTATTTTTAACTTTTTCCGACATACTATAGTATGACTTTTTTTTTCCGACATGCTATAATATGCTATACATATATGACTTTTTTTTAACTTTTTTCGACATACAATACTATGACTTATTTTTCGACATGCTATAGTATGACTTTTTTTTAACTTTTTCCGACATACAATACTATGACTTATTTTAAACTTTTTCGACAAACTATAGTATGACTTTTATTTGACATGCTATAATATGCCTTTTTTTTTTTACATACAATACTATGACTTTTTTTCAACTTTTCCCGACATACTATAGTATGACTTATTTTTCGACATGCTATAGTATGACTTTTTTTACTTTTTCCGACATACAATACTATGACTTATTTTAAACTTTTTCGACAAACTATAGATGACTTATTTTTGACATGCTATAATATGCCTTTTTTTTTTTACAATATATGACTTTTTTTTTTTCCGACATTTTCATGACTTTTTTTAACTTTTTCCGACATACTATAGTATGACATACTATAGTATGACTTATTTTTACTTTTTCCGACATACAATACTATGACTTATTTTTAACTTTTTCGACATACTACAGTATGCCTTTTTTCCGACATGCTATAAATTGCCTTTTTTTTTTTTCCGACTACTATTCTATGACTTATTTTAAACTTTTTCGACAAACTATAGTATGACTTATTTTTGACATGCTATAATATGCCTTTTTTTGGACATACTATAGTATGACTTATTTTTGGACATACAATACTATGACTTATTTTTAACTTTTTAGACATACTACAGTATGCCTTTTTTTCGACATGCTATAAATTGCCTTTTTTTTTTTTTCCGACATACAACTATTCTATGACTTATTTTAAACTTTTTCGACAAACTATAGTATGACTTATTTTTTTTTCACATGCTATAATATGACTTTTTTTTTTTTCCGACATACAATTCTATGACTTATTTTAAACTTTTTCCGACATACTATAGTATGACTTTTTTTGACATGCTATAATATGCCTATTTTTTTTTTTCATATACAATACTATGACTTTTTTTTTTATTTTTCCGACATACAATTAGTATGACTTATTTTAAACTTTTTCGACAAACTATAGTATGACTTTTATTTGACATGCTATAATATGCCTTTTTTTTTTACATACAATACTATGACTTTTTTTTTTACTTTTTGACGACATACAATACTATGACTTATTTTTAACTTTTTCGACATACTATAGTATGACTTTTTTTGACATGCTATAATATGACTTTTTTTTGACATACAATACTATGACTTATTTTTAACTTTTTCCGACATACTATAGTATGACTTTTTTTTTTTCCGACATGCTATAGTATGACTTTTTTTTCCGACATGCTATAGTATGACTTTTTTTTTTACTTTTTCCGACATACAATACTATGACTTATTTTTAACTTTTTTCCGACATACTATAGTATGACTTATTTTTCGACATGCTATAGTATGACTTTTTTTTTACTTTTTCCGACATACAATACTATGACTTATTTTTAACTTTTTCGACAAACTATAGTATGACTTTTTTTGACATGCTTTGACATGCTTTTTTTTTTTACATATGCTATGACTTTTTTTTTTTTTCCGACATACAATACTATGACTTTTTTTTTAACTTTTTCCGACATACTATAGTATGACTTTTTTTTTACTTTTTCCGACATACAATACTATGACTTATTTTTTTACTTTTTCGACATACTATAGTATGACTTTTTTCCGACATACTATAGTATGACTTATTTTTAACTTTTTTTCGACATACTATAGTATGACTTTTATTTTCCGACATGCTATAGTATGACTTTTTTTTTCTTTTTCAGACATACAATACTATGACTTATTTTTAACTTTTTCCGACATACTATAGTATGACTTATTTTTCGACATGCTATAGTATGACTTTTTTTTTCCGACATACTATACTATGACTTATTTTTTTTTTTTCCGACATACTATAGTATGACTTTTTTTGACATGCTATAATATGACTTTTTTTTTTTTTTCATACAATACTATGACTTATTTTTAACTTTTCCCGACATACTATATGACTATTTTTGACATGCTATAATATTTTTTTTACTTTTTCCGACATACAATACTATGACTTATTTTTGCTATAGTACTTTTTTTACCCGACATACTATACTATGACTTATTTTTAACTTTTTCCGACATACTATAGTATGACTTATTTTTTTTAACTTTTTCGACATACTATAGTATGACTTGCCTTTTTTTTTCCGACATACTATTCTATGACTTATTTTAAACTTTTTTGACAAACTATAGTATGACTTATTTGACATGCTATAATATGCCTTTTTTTTTTTTTCCGACATACAATACTATGACTTTTTTTAACTTTTCCCGACATACTATAGTATGACTTATTTTTAACATGCTATAATATGACTTTTTTTTTTTTTTACTTTTTCCGACATACAATACTATGACTTATTTTTAACTTTTTCCGACATACTATAGTATGACTTTTTTTGACATGCTATAATATGACTTTTTTTTTTTTTTCCGACATACAATACTATGACTTATTTTAAACTTTTTCGACAAACTATAGTATGACTTTTTTTGACATGCTATACATGCTATACAATATGACTTTTTTTTTTTTTCCGACATACAATACTATGACATACAATACTATATGACTTATTTTTACTTTTTCCGACATACAATACTATGACTTATTTTTTTACATGCTATAGTATGACTTTTTTTTATGACTTTTTTTCCGACATACAATACTATGACTTATTTTTAACTTTTTCGACATACTATAGTATGACTTATTTTAAACTTTTTCGACAAACTATAGTATGACTTTTATTTGACATGCTATAATATGCCTTTTTTTTTTACATACAATACTATGACTTTTTTTTTTTTTTTTTTACCGACATACAATACTATGACTTATTTTTAACTTTTTCGACATACTATAGTATGACTTTTTTTCCGACATGCTATAAATTGCCTTTTTTTCGACTTACTATTCTATGACTTATTTTAAACTTTTTCGACAAACTATAGTATGACTTATTTTTGACATGCTATAATATGCCTTTTTTTGGACATACTATAGTATGACTTATTTTTGGACATACAATACTATGACTTATTTTTAACTTTTTCCGACATACTATAGTATGCCTTTTTTTCGACATACTATAGTATGACTTATTTTTCGACATGCTATAGTATGACTTTTTTTACTTTTTCCGACATACAATACTATGACTTATTTTAAACTTTTTCGACAAACTATAGTATGACTTATTTTTGACATGCTATAATATGCCTTTTTTTTGACATACAATACTATGACTTTTTTTAATGCTTTTTTTTGACATACAATACTATGACTTATTTTTCCGACATACAATACTATGACTTATTTTCCGACATGCTATAGTATGACTTTTTTTTACTTTTTCCGACATACAATACTATGACTTATTTTTAACTTTTTCGACATACTATAGTATGACTTATTTTTTCGACTTATGCTATAGTATGACTTTTTTTTTTTACTTTTTCCGACATACAATTCTATGACTTTTTTTTCGACCTACATACAATTCTATGACTTATTTTAAACTTTTTTTTTTTACAAACTATAGTATGACTTTTTTATTTTTCCGACATACATACTATAATATGCCTTTTTTTTTTTTTTTACATACAATACTATGACTTTTTTTTTTACTTTTTCCGACATACAATACTATGACTTATTTTTAACTTTTTCGACATACTACAGTATGCCTTTTTTTCGACATGCTATAAATTGCCTTTTTTTATTACTATTCTATGACTTATTTTAAACTTTTTCGACAAACTATAGTATGACTTATTTTTGACATGCTATAATATGCCTTTTTTTTACTATAGTATGACTTATTTTTGGACATACAATACTATGACTTATTTTTAACTTTTTCGACATACATAGTAGTATGCCTTTTTTTTTTTTACGACATACTATAAATTGCCTTTTTTTCGACATACTATTCTATGACTTATTTTAAACTTTTTCGACAAACTATAGTATGACTTATTTGACTGCTATAATATGCCTTTTTTTTTTTACATACTATAATATGCCTTTTTTTTTTTAACTTTTTCCGACATACAATACTATGACTTATTTTTAACTTTTTCCCGACATACTATAGTATGACTTTTTTTTTTTCCGACATACACTATGACTTTTTTTTTTTATAGTATGACTTTTTTTGACATGCTATATACTTTTTCCGACATACAATACTATGACTTATTTTTAACTTTTTATAGTATGACTTTTTTTCGACATGCTATAGTATGACTTTTTTAAACTTTTTCCGACATACAATACTATGACTTATTTTAAACTTTTTCGACAAACTATAGTATGACTTTTTTTGACATGCTATAATATGCCTTTTTTTTGACATACAATACTATGACTTATTTTTAACTTTTTCCCGACATACTATAGTATGACTTATTTTTTTCGACATGCTATAGTATGACTTTTTTACTTTTTTATTTTAAACGACATACAATTCTATGACTTATTTTAAACTTTTTCGACAAACTATAGTATGACTTTTTTTGACATGCTATAATATGCCTTTTTTTTTTTTTCCGACATACAATACTATGACTTTTTTTTTTACTTTTTCCGACATACAATACTATGACTTATTTTTAACTTTTTTTTACGACATACTATAGTATGACTTATTTTTCTTTTTCGACATGCTATAGTATGACTTTTTTTTTTTTTTTTTCCGACATACAATTCTATGACTTATTTTAAACTTTTTCGACAAACTATAGTATGACTTTTTTTGACATGCTATAATATGCCTTTTTTTTTTTCCGACATACTATTCTATGACTTATTTTAAACTTTTTCGACAAACTATAGTATGACTTATTTTTGACATGCTATAATATGCCTTTTTTTTTTACATACTATAGTATGACTTATTTTTGACATACAATACTATGACTTATTTTTAACTTTTTCGACATACTATAGTATGCCTTTTTTTTTTTACTATAAATTGCCTTTTTTTTACAATTCTACTTATTTTTTCGACATACTATAGACTTATTTTAAACTTTTTCGACAAACTATAGTATGACTTATTTGACATGCTATAATATGCCTTTTTTTTTTTTACATACAATACTATGACTTCTTTTTTTCACTTTTTAGACATACTATAGTATGACTTTTTTTTTCGACATGCTATAAATATGACTTTTTTTTTACTTTTCGACATACTATTCTATGACTTATTTTAAACTTTTTTTTTTACAACTATAGTATGACTTTTTTTGACATGCTATAATATGCCTTTTTTTTTTTTCCATACATACAATACTATGACTTTTTTTAACTTTTTCCGACATACTATACTTATTTTTACTTTTTCCGACATACAATACTATGACTTATTTTCCGACATGCTATAGTATGACTTTTTTTTTTACTTTTTCCGACATACAATACTATGACTTATTTTTAACTTTTTCGACATACTATAGTATGCCTTTTTTTTTTTTCGAATGCTATAGTATGACTTTTTTTTTTTACTTTTTCCGACATACAATTCTATGACTTATTTTAAACTTTTTCGACAAACTATAGTATGACTTTTTTTATTTGACATGCTATAATATGCCTTTTTTTTTTTTTACATACAATACTATGACTTTTTTTTTTTAACTTTTCCCGACATACTATAGTATGACTTATTTTTTTCGACATGCTATAGTATGACTATTTTTTTTTTTTTCCGACATACAATAGTACTTTTTCCGACATACAATACTATGACTTATTTTAAACTTTTTCGACATACTATAGTATGACTTTTTTTTTTACATGCTATAATGATTGCCTTTTTTTTTACATACAATTCTATGACTTATTTTAAACTTTTTCGACAAACTATAGTATGACTTATTTTTGACATGCTATAATATGACTTTTTTTTTTTATAATATGCCTTTTTTTTTTTTTACATTTTCCGACATACAATACTATGACTTTTTTTTTTTACTTTTTCCGACATACTATAGTATGACTTATTTTTGACATACTACATACTATGACTTATTTTTAACTTTTTTTGACATACTATAGTATGACTTATTTTTTTTCGACATGCTATAGTATGACTTTTTACTTTTTCGACATACTATAGTATGCCTTTTTTTTTTTCATATCATACTATGACTTATTTTTAACTTTTTCGACATACTATATGACTTTTTTTTTCCGACATACTATAAATATGACTTTTTTTTTACTTTTCCGACTTACTATTCTATGACTTATTTTAAACTTTTTCGACAAACTATAGTATGACTTTTTTTGACATGCTATAATATGCCTTTTTTTTTTTTTACATACAATACTATGACTTTTTTTTGCTAACTTTTTTTTTTTTTTACATACAATACTATGACTTATTTTTAACTTTTTAGACATACTATAGTATGCCTTTTTTTTTTCGACATGCTATAAATTGTATGACTTTTTTTAAACTTTTTCCGACATGCTATAAATTGCCTTTTTTTCGACTTACTATTCTATGACTTATTTTAAACTTTTTCGACAAACTATAGTATGACTTATTTTTGACATGCTATAATATGACTTTTTTTATAATATGCCTTTTTTTTTTACATACAATACTATGACTTTTTTTCAACTTTTCCCGACATACTATAGTATGACTTATTTTTACTTTTTTTTACTTTTTCGACATACAATATATGACTTATTTTCCGACATGCTATAGTATGACTTTTTTTTTTTTTTTTTTCCGACATACAATACTATGACTTATTTTTTTTTCGACATTTTTCGACATACTATAGTATGACTTTTTTTTTTACTTTTTCGACATGCTATAGTATGACTTTTTTTTTGCTACTTTTTTTTTTTCGACATACAATTCTATGACTTATTTTAAACTTTTTCGACAAACTATAGTATGACTTTTATTTGACATGCTATAATATGCCTTTTTTTTTTTACATACAATACTATGACTTTTTTTTACTTTTTCCGACATACAATACTATGACTTATTTTTAACTTTTTCGACATACTACAGTATGCCTTTTTTTCGACATGCTATAAATTGCCTTTTTTTCGACTTACTATTCTATGACTTATTTTAAACTTTTTAGACAAACTATAGTATGACTTATTTTTCGACATGCTATAGTATGACTTTTTTTTACTTTTTCCGACATACAATACTATGACTTATTTTTAACTTTTTCGACAAACTATAGTATGCCTTTTTTTTTTTTATAATACTATGACTTATTTTTAACTTTTTCCGACATACTACATACTATGACTTTTTTCCGACATGCTATAAATTGCCTTTTTTTTTTCGACATACTATAGTATGACTTATTTTTGGACATACAATACTATGACTTATTTTTAACTTTTTCGACATACTATAGTATGACTTATTTTTCGACATGCTATAGTATGACTTTTTTCCGACATACTATTCTATGACTTATTTTAAACTTTTTCGACAAACTATAGTATGACTTATTTTTGACATGCTATAATATGCCTTTTTTGACATACTATACTTTTTTTCAACTTTTCCCGACATATGACTTATTTTTCGACATACTATATGACTATGACTTATTTTTTTTACTTTTTTTTTAAACTTTTTCCGACATACTATAGTATGACTTATTTTTTGACTTATTTTTTTTTTTTTACTTTTTCGACATACTATAGTATGACTTTTTTTTTTTTTTTTTTTTTCCATACAATACTATGACTTATTTTTAACTTTTTCGACATACTATAGTATGATTTTTTTTCGACATGCTATAAATATGCCTTTTTTTTTTCCGACATACTATTCTATGACTTATTTTAAACTTTTTCGACAAACTATAGTATGACTTTTTTTGACATGCTATAATATGCCTTTTTTTTTTTTTTACATACAATACTATGACTTTTTTTTTAACTTTTTCGACATACAATACTATGACTTATTTTTAACTTTTTAGACATACTATAGTATGCCTTTTTTTCGACATGCTATAATGATTGCCTTTTTTTTTTTTTACATACAATTCTATGACTTATTTTAAACTTTTTCGACAAACTATAGTATGACTTTTTTTTGACATGCTATAATATGCCTTTTTTTTTTTTCCGACATACAATACTATGACTTATTTTAAACTTTTTCCAAACTATAGATGACTTTTTTTTTGACATATAATATGACTTATGACTTTTTTTCAACTTTTTCCGACATACAATGACTATTTTTTTTACTTTTTCCGACATACAATACTATGACTTTTTTCGACATGCTATAGTATGACTTTTTTTTACTTTTTCCGACATACAATACTATGACTTATTTTTAACTTTTTTTTTACATACATATAGTATGACTTATTTTTCGACATGCTATAGTATGACTTTTTTTTTTACTTTTTCCGACATACAATTCTATGACTTATTTTAAACTTTTTCGACAAACTATAGTATGACTTTTATTTGACATGCTATAATATGCCTTTTTTTTTTTTACATACAATACTATGACTACAATACTATTTTTTTTAACTTTTTCGACATTTTATGCCTTTTTTTTTTTCATACAATACTATGACTTATTTTTAACTTTTTCGACATACTATAGTATGACTTTTTTTCGACATGCTATAAATTGCCTTTTTTTCGACATACTATTCTATGACTTATTTTAAACTTTTCAGACAAACTATAGTATGACTTTTTTTTTTTCGACATGCTATAGTATGACTTTTTTTTTTACTTTTTCCGACATACAATACTATGACTTATTTTTAACTTTTTCGACAAACTATAGTATGCCTTTTTTTTTTTTTTTACATATAATACTATGACTTATTTTTAACTTTTTCGACATACTATGATGCTTTTTTTTTTTTTACCGACATACTATATTTCCGACTTATAATTGCCTTTTTTTTTAAACTATAGTATGACTTATTTTTTTTTTTTTACATATAATACTATGACTTAACTTTTTAACTTTTTTTTTTTTTTTTTTTTTTACGACATACTACATGCTATAGTATGACTTATGCCTTTTTTTTTTCCGACATGCTATAAATTGCCTTTTTTTCGACATACTATTCTATGACTTATTTTAAACTTTTTCGACAAACTATAGTATGCCTTTTATTTGACATGCTATAATATGCCTTTTTTTTGACATACAATACTATGACTTTTTTCCAACTTTTCCCAACATACTATAGTATGACTTATTTTTACTTTTTCCGACATACAATACTATGACTTATTTTTAACTTTTTCGACAAACTATAGTATGCCTTTTTTTTGACATACAATACTATGACTTTTTTT
Source organism: Anoplopoma fimbria (assembly GCF_027596085.1). Lineage (NCBI taxonomy): Eukaryota > Metazoa > Chordata > Actinopteri > Perciformes > Anoplopomatidae > Anoplopoma > Anoplopoma fimbria. Next base: position 9,101,470 of record NC_072471.1, on the reverse strand, counting down.
CAACTTTTCCCGACATACTATAATATGACTTATTTTTCGACATACTGTAAAAGCACAAAGTCAAAAGGTAACATTTATTAATGCTAAAGCTTAAATAAACAAATGTTTCTAAAAGGTTTTTAGTATTTCTCAATTCTCCGTGACTTTAATAGGCACAAGTTTAAGTATCACAAAAAAAAAATGAAATACTGCTAGATGAAGTTACATAAACAAAAAACCTGCTCTGCATGATATTGTTTGAATAGATGAAATGTCAGAAGTGTAACAAATTTTTTCTCAGTTTTAATGAAAAGTAACTTGCCTTCAGGTGCTCTGTCCAGGGTGAACCACAGCTTGAACCTGTCCGGGTTGTTGACCTGGATCTCTTCCAACTCCGGTCGCAACAAGATGTCTTTCTCAGTCTGTGACAGGACAGGAAGAACCAAGTTTCAGCACTCTATGTTCCACCTCTGTTTTTACTATGAACCACGCCTTCCAAATTACACAGAAAAACAAATAACTTTTTCCACAATACTTCATCATGTGATCCTGGCTGATGAAACTGACCTGGTTGGCAAACAGCAGGTAACACACTGTCTGGTCCTGTGGATCCTTCATCACAGCTGTGATGAGCTGCAACATGGGAGTGATCCCTGAAAGAAAACAGAAAAGAGGCTTAAGACATTGACTTAACTTAAATACACAAACAATATGTGGCAAAAAGTACGTGGCCATCTGTGTGTTCCTTGGTTCTAACAAAGACAAATTGTGTTACAGTGAAAAAGTAGTTCTCTATAACACATATTTGTTGCTTAAATAAGCAACAATGAAAGTTGAAATACGTATACGTTCAGTCTGCTTCATAAGTGGCTGTGTGGGTTTTGTTTGATCAGATATGACTGAGCAAACAACCTAGCTTAACCACTATCACTTCAAAACCAGTAAAAATAAGATAAGCATATATATATATATATGTATGTACAGTGGATATAAAAAGTCTACACACCCCTGTTAAAATGCCATGTTTCTGTGATGTAAATAAATGAGACCAAGTTAAATCATGTCAGAACTTTTTCCACCATTAATGTGACCTATAACGTGAACAATTCAATTCAAAAACAAACTGAAATCTTTTAGGGGGAAAAATAAAAAATGAAAAAGTAAAATAATGTGGTTGCATAAGTGTGCACACCCTCTTATAACTGGGGATGTGGATGTGTTCAGAATTAACCAATCACATTCAAACTCATGTTAAATAGTAGTCAGTACACACCTGCCATAATTTAAAGTGACTGATTAATCCCAAATAAAGTTCAGCTGTTCTAGTAGGATTTTCCTGACATTTTCTTAGTTGCATCTTACAGCAAAAGCCATGGTCCGCAGAGAGCTTCCAAAGCATCAGAGGTACCTCATTGTTGAAAGGTATCAGTCAGGAGAAGGGTACAAAATAATTTCCAAGGCATTAGATATACCATGGAACACAGTGAAGACAGTCATCATCAAGTGGAGAAAATATGGCACAACAGTGACATTACCAAGAACTGGACGTCCCTCCAAAATTGATGAAAAGACGAGAAGAAAACTGGTCAGGGAGGCTTCCAAGAGGCCTACAGCAACATTAAAGGAGCTGCAGGAATTTCTGGCAAGTACTGGCTGTGTACTACATGTGACAACAATCTCCCGTATTCTTCATATGTAGGGTGGCAAGACGGAAGCCTTTTCTTACCAAGAAAAACATCCAAGCCCGGCTAAATTTTGCCAAAACTTACATGAAGTCTCCCAAAAGCATGTGGGAAAATGTGCTATGGTCTGATGAAACCAAGGTTGAACTTTTTGCCCATAATTCCAAAAGGTATGTTTGGTGCAAAAACAACACTGCACATCACCCAAAGAACACCATACCCACAGTGAAGCATGGTGGTGGCAGCATCATGCTTCGGGGCTGCTTTTCTTCAGCTGGAACCGGGGCCTTAGTCAGGGTGGAGGGAATTATGAACAGTTCCAAATACCAGTCAATTTTGGCACAAAACCTTCAGGCTTCCGTTAGAAAGCTGAAGATGAAGAGGAATTTCACCTTTCAGCACGACAACGACCCAAAGCATCCATCCAAATCAACAAAAGCATGGCTTCACCAGAAGAAGATTAAAGTTTTGGAATGGCCCAGCCAGAGCCCAGACCTGAATCCAACTGCACATCTGTGGGGTGATCTGCAGAGGTGATCTGCAGAGGGCTGTGAACAGGAGATGCCCTCGCAATCTGACAGATTTGGAGCTCTTTTGCAAAGAAGAGTGGGCAAATATTGCCAAGTCAAGATGTGCCATGCTAATAGACTCCTGCCCAAAAAGACTGAGTGCTGTAATAAAATCAAAAGGTGTCTTCAACAAAGTATTAGTTGAAAGGTGTTCATATTTATGCAACCAGGTTATTGTAAGTTTTTTTTATTTTTTATTTTTCCCTCTAAAAGATTTCAGTTTGTTTTTCAATTGAATTGTTCACGTTATAGGTCACATTAAAGGTGGAAAAAGTTCGGACATGATTTAACTTGGTCTCATTTATTTACATCACAAAAACCTGGCATTTTAACAGGGGTGTGTAGACTTTTTATATCCACTGTATATACATTTAAAAAAAAAATGCAGGGTCATTGGACTGCAGAAAGTGGGTGGCTGGGTTGATTTTTAATAGATAATGGAAAATGATGATATATATGCTTATCTTATTTTTACTGGTTTTGAAGTGATAGTGGTTAAGCTAGGTTGTTTGCTCAGTCATATCTGATCAAACAAAACCCACACAGCCACTTATGAAGCAGACTGAACGTATACGTATTTCAACTTTCATTGTTGCTTATTTAAGCAACAAATATGTGTTATAGAGAACTACCTTTTCACTGAACTGAAAATCCTACTAGAACAGCTGAACTTTATTTGGGATTAATCAGAGTCACTTTAAATTATGGCAGGTGTGTACTGACTACTATTTAACATGAGTTTGAATGTGATTGGTTAATTCTGAACACATCCACATCCCCAGTTATAAGAGGGTGTGCACACTTATGCAACCACATTATTTTACTTTTTCATTTTTTATTTTTCCCCCTAAAAGATTTCAGTTTGTTTTTCAATTGAATTGTTCACGTTATAGGTCACATTAATGGTGGAAAAAGTTCTGACATGATTTAACTTTGTCTCGTTTTTTTACATCACAAAAAACCTGGCATTTTAACAGGGGTGTGTAGACGTTTTATATCCACTGTATATACATTTAAAAAAAAATGCAGGGTCATTGGACTGCAGAAAGTGGGTGTCTGGGTTAATTTTTAATAGATAATGGAAAATGATCGTCAGTTTAAGGAATACACAGAGGTTAAAAAAGTACTGAAAAGAACAAAAATCTTTTACAGACACCATTTCCAGCGAGACTTCTGGTTCTACTAAGGAAAAATATGCATCTATAATACAGCGCAGGAGGCTACTAAGGTCATGGCAACAAAATAATTTGAAGTGTCAAATATGCTGAGAACTGGATCGAGAGAATTAAACGCCTAACATGGAATTCGAGACAAAAAGAATGGTTCGACAGAGAAAAGATTGGGATTCAAGCTGAAACTTCAAGCCTTCAGGTTGGACAGGTAGTAACGGAGTTGAAACAAGGGATATTAAGGTGAAGACAAACTGCGGTTAAAGGCCATCATCTAATAACTAAATTGATCATGAGACTTTTATAGATGAGTCTATAAGTTTCCCTTACCTGTCCCTCCAGCGATCATGCCAACATGTTTAGCTGTCTTGGTGTCAGCTGGGGACTTTTTATCTGGTTGAATGTCAAAAACACCTGCGGAGAAAAAGTTACAACATCAGATCTGACAGCTAAAACTTAATTACAAACCTTGCATCTTTTTACCAACTATATTAGGACAGGAGATTATGGTGCTCACCTTTGCCTTTGTACACGAGAAGTCCACTGGGTCCTCTGAAATCAATAGTGTCATTGATCCTGAGGCTCTCCAGGTACTGACTCATCTTCCCACCCGCTGGGAATTTAGGATTTACATCTTTAAAGTAAATCTGTTGACAAGGGACAACACAAGAAAGTGGTTTAGGAAAAATAAAACAACACCTACACATAATAGAAACAACTTTTCATCTGGCTGTACCTTCACCACTAAGTCCACATAGCCTTTGTCATCATCACTGGACGTTGGTGTATACGGACGCACGACCAGATTCCCGTCTATTCTCGCAGACAAATAGATATGCTGCCCTGGAGAGGAAAACACAGAACCAAGATATGTGGCTTCAGTTTACTTTTGATGTCAGCAGCTTTTTATCAGATGTTTGATTACTACCAACAGCACCCTATATGGTTATTTTAAAAAGAATACAATGTTTAAAAAAGTAATTTGGAGACATCACATTGGGCTCTGAGAAAATGTGATAATAATAAATTGAGAAAACAAACCGCTTATTGCTAAATAATAAAATAATTGATGGTTTCAGCCCTGATATGACCTTCTTAGTTCAGCTGTTTACAATTTTCGACAAATGAAATGCACAAAGAGAAAACACAACTTTCATAATGCTACGCACCAAATGTTTTGATAAAAAAATAACAGTACATTTTTTTAGATATTAATATATTTCAACTTCTCTCGGTATCATCACACTACATTAAGTAATATCATCACACAAATGAGTGTACTTAACTCCTTGGTACTATGTTTTGTCTGTGTGCTCTCAATCAAGAAGCATGTACAGTACCAGTCAAAAGTTTGGACACACCTTCTCATTCAACTACTTTGAAGAATCTAAAATATAAAACATATTCTGGTTTGTTGAGCATTTGTTTGTTTACCACATAATTCCATATGTGTTCCTTCATAGTTTGGATGTCTTCAATATTAATCTACAATGTAGAAACAAATAAAAATAACGAAAAAACATTGAATGAGAAGGTGTGTCCAAACTTTTGACTGCTACTGTACATGCTTCTTGATTTTGAGGTTTCTGACTACAGTTTTCAACAAAGCTTCATTTAGAAAACAAACAGCAATCACTCATAACTGTGATTACTGCTTGTTTCTATATGTTAATTACTGACATCGATTGATTGTGGCTGCACGGTGGTGTAGTGGTTAGCACTGTCGCCTCACAGCAAGAGGGGCCGGGGTTCAATTCCCGGGCCAGACAACCTTCTGTGAGGAGTTTGCATGTTGTCAGCGTGGGTTCTCTCCGGGTTCTCCGGCTTCCTCCCACAGTCCAAAGACATGCAGCTAAGGTTCATTGATGACTCTAAATTGTCCGTAGGTGTGAGTGTGAATGGTTGTCTGTCTCTATATGTCAGCCCTGCGACAGACTGGCGACCTGTCCAGGGTGTACCCTGCCTTCGCCCATTGACAGCTGGGATCGGCTCGAGCACCCCCGCGACCCTTAACTGGATAAGCAGGTTACGGAAGATGGATGGATGGATGATGATTGCACATACTAACCGACAGGGAGACCAAGGATGTGTTCAGGGGAAGGTAGAGCGAAGCGGAACTTCCTTGTATCATGGCTGACAATCTGCACACACAAAAAAAATCAATTTATCAGAAAAGAAACTTCTGCTTTTGCAAAATGATTTAGCAGATGTTGGTTTAAATATAGAGGGGCTCTGCAGTTGCACTTTTTGGACTTTCTCCCACAGTTTAAGTCAGCTGCCACTGACTTGATTCACTCCAAAACTGTTCTGTTGTTTTGCAAATATAAATATTCCAGGTTTAATAAGAGGGATATCAACCCTGGTTACCTGTTTGTCCAGCAGCCGCAGTGCGTACTTGATGTTGGGGTCCTCTAGGGTGAGGGCTGCTCTCTTCTGCCTGAAGAGGAGTCTGAAGATCAGGTTGACGATGCTGTCAAATCCGCCTCGGATCAACTGGGAGAAAAGGTCAAATAAACAGAGAGTGACTCAGACAACCAGCTAACATTAGCCAACACATGTCTGAGACCTCTGTGGGGCGTTGTCTCATCCGAGACCTTTAATCCATAACAGGAGAAATGAGTCATAGACATAGCTGTGGGCAGGGCCCCAGCAACTTGGTTATGAAAAGTAACTCAGCTATCACCGTTAGCTATCATTAGCCTGAGCTAACGCAATGGGATTAGCTGACACAAAATGAACCTGGCAACTTGTCATGAAGGTGTACTTACACCAATGATGTAGGACAGCATTTTCTCTCAGTGTTGGCAACCGTGAGGTGGTTTGACGGTGCAGAAAGCAGCGCCAGGTGAGTTTACTGCAACTGCGACTGTAGTGCGCGCTGTCAGAGTCATTCGGGGCCGTCAAGCTCAGGCTAGTTAGCGCGAAATATGCTCATCCGGTTGGTTTAGAAAATAAAAGCATTAGTTCGTTTATTTTAACTAATGTTTATTTGAATTACACCCAGCAAGTCAATTTTACCAAATTATATATTTAATAACAAATAAGATACAGTTTGTCATTTTTTTTCACCCTTAGACAATAACAAAACCCTCACATTTTTTAATTGATAAACACAACTTCCGGTATGATAACGTCTAACGCCAGCTAACTTGTCGAGGCTGGTGCTGAATCGTCACTTCCGCCTTACAGGCCTGATTTCCAAAATAAAACTATTAAATAAATACATAAAATGATATAAAGGAAACGCCTGAACTTTTTTAGAATAAAAGTCCACTGAATAGTTGGCATAAAAACAAGTGCATGAGGAGTATTACTAGGCCTGACATAAGGGGCAGATTACTGCACAAAAATGCCAATTATTTTTATGTATGTCAGAAAGTACATAGCTTTTATTATTTTGATGCTTCGTTATTGCTTCTTGTTTTTAAGGTTACCTACCTGTTACGTGCATCTGTCCAGGTTGTTTTTTTGTGTGACTATATACACTATACTTTTTTACCTCTATACAGGGTCAAAAAGGTTTATCATAGATCTTGAAACATTCCTCATACATTTTAAGCATATGTTTAAAATAATGTCTCACATTGGCAAAATAATTGCAAACTGTTGTTTTGAAATTTGATGCTAGAGCTTGGCATATTTTAGATTTCAATGATGTGACACCATTTAGACCCCAAATCAGTGCCAGAGAGTGAGAAACTGAACAAAATATATGATTTCCTAAAGAACTTTACTGACTTTACTTTCTCAGGCATAATTTTGATCTCTACTACATAAGCCTCTTCACTCCCACTGGCAGGATAATTGGTATAAACTCAGTCTGTGCAGCCACATTTTTGTTCAAACCCACAGAACTCTATTCAAATCCATTCCAGAGAAACCAAATTTGTCAGACTAACTTTTGACAAATGTGAAAAGTGTGAAAATTATGCAATATATTCTGTGCTGCAGTATGAAAACATGAAGTCCTGGGTTTTAATATTTCACACAGTATAAACCAAACAAAATGTAGCTTTGACAAAGAAACTGACAAAGAATATATTAATATATGATACATTTTTAAACTACATAAAAAGGAAGGAAACTGGACTTTGAGGGGTTTTATAACATTATTTCCTGATGAGTTTTGCCTTAAACACCCAAATGAGCTTAATTTAAAGACAGCAGACTACAATCTATAATCGTACAGCGCCAGGGTGCTCTCATCATTGAATTCACTCTCGACTGAGCCTCACATCAATGTGACATCATCCATTTGGTGGGAGGACAAACCTGTCCCTGTTTTCTGGCTCTGGTTGACATCAGTGAATATTCACTAATAGAAATCGATCTGTGCATAGAGCAAAATGGATTTTTGTCATTGTTGTGCTCATACACTGTGGCATGCTCCTTTGTGTCCTTTAGATGGCAGTAGTGACCTTGTTAACGGGCTGGTATGGATGATTCACAGCCACGACAAAGTGTTTACAGGCAAACATCATCATTAAAAGTGGAATTTGTCACGCAGACACTTCTTCTAGATGTGATGGGAGGTTTTGTGCAGGAGCAGTGACTCATACTTCTTCTGCCAATCAATACTAACACTGTAGTGAAAGTAATACAGGTTGATTTTGTTATTAAAGCTATAATTAACTGAAAATACGACATGATAAGCTTCTGTATCAACAGGAAATAAAACATTTTTATTGATCATTTGTGTATATGAAGTTATATAACAACAGTCAGAAAACTCCACAGAGTGAATCACTACACAAAGTGAAACAAAACTGTAAAACACCTCGTCAAAAATGAAGGTATACACAGCAAATATAACTGTCAGCGGCTCGCCGTCACCGCGAGCGATATGGCAGGAAAAAACACCCCAAACAGTTCTACGAGATTACAGAGAAAATTTCCACACACAAAATACTCAAGCAGGCAGTTGATATACACAAAGGCAACTAGGATCTTTCTACAGCATCAGATTCTAATACTTTACACAGCTTTGTTTTTGAAAGGTCAGTGTGGCTTTTTGTCGGAGCCACTGGAGGGAATTTTTAGTTCTTTGTCACACAGAGAGCTTGATAAGGTTTTTCGTTTTTTTTTAACAAGAGGATAATTTTGGGTTTGATTATGCAAGCATACTTTGGTAGGAAATCACAATAAGAGGAGCATTTGGTGCAGGTAATGGCTTTGGGTTTTTTCCCCCCACACATCGCAATCCGATGGGTTCTGCAATGCTGCCTGTTACTGAATTCCCTGATGCCTTTATATATATTTATTTCTGTTGTAATTCAGATTTTCTTTCAGCTTTGATCGGATATTCCATAAGTACAACCTTTTGTGTAAATATCAGATTTCTTAAGGCCATTTTTATAAAGCCTTTACCTTGTACTTTATTCCATTGTTTTCATTTAAATCTGAAGCTGTACTGGAATTCATGAATCTACATGTAAAACATGTCAAATAAAATAATCCCTCGGTTGAAGAGGGACTGGGAGTGCAGCTGTATTAAAGTATATTCAATGATTTCGGAATGCAATCAGACAGGGGAGATTTTACCTCAAAGGGTTATGAAATAAATTCCTACTAGTTGAAAAAATATAAACAAAGGGACATTGTTTTTTTTTTTACAACAAAAAGTGCAAAGTACATCTATCTCACGGTTAAAGAAATCTACACCAACACAGTCCATACTGTACATTCAGAGTTTTCATCTCAAATATAAAAGGGTTTTTTGAATCAATAGGGAAGTTAACAAATAAAAAAAATCCTTAATGAAAATGAAACAATGAAGATGAATCATAGTATATGGACAATAGATGGATCAAATGATATTTGCAGCTGAATTTATTCTAGATATACATTTTTTGACACAAATATGTAAATATATACATGGCATTATAAGGGGATATTTCAATGTAGAATCTTGTTTGGTATTTAACTAATACTCCCTGAAACTTCTGATGCTGGAACTGTGTACAAGAAGAGAAAACGAACCTGCGAGAAAGGGAGGGAACCCTAAAACAGGGGTCGAAAAGGTGTCAAGCTCCAACCTGTATGCTGAATGTACGTGTGCTGTGTCCTAACCATTTCACTGGAAAGGAGAAACATCTCTCTGGATTGGACTCATCCACAAGGGTTAGAATCTTTGTTTTCTTCTCGGGCAACACCACCCACGTTAACACTATGGGATGAACATACAAGTATTGCACAGTGCTCAACAAAATGCTGTGTGAAACGACCCACTCGCGCTCGGTTAAAATGTCTTTCTGCCTTTTTTTTTGCTGCGTGCAGTCTGGTGACGCCACGCACGCTCTCTTTCTCTGTGTGTAGAAGGGAAAATGGCAGTAAACGCTACAACATCACTACAGAACAAACTGGTTTCGCTACCTACTGATAAGTCTACATCTCTAAGCACACACGGCAGTCACAGTGATACACAAAGCAGTCCTCAGAGACTCCTATGGAATGACAAGTAGCTTTTTCATAATAGTGCTATCAACTACACAATAACATTGAAAACATTTAGAAAGTCCTCCTGAAGCTAGCATCGAGTATATGCAAGAGGTTCCTCCAAGATAAGAGACTTCATGGTTTTCATGGATTAAAACTTATTCCTTTGCTAATTGGACCCGTAGTAAAGGACATGATGGAGCCTACGTAGACCATTAACTTTACGGTTATTCCTCATTCTCTTGGTGTATTCCTGTGCCAACAAGAAAACAAAACTGATGTAACTGCTGTTGGCTGAAACGTGATTTGTCATCATTCCTTTCAATTTTTTTTTAAAGTCAAGCCTATTGAGCAGGTGGATTCTGGCTCCCCCTGCAGGTGTCCTGAAATAAAGCCTATCCAACAATTGTCTAAAAATGGTTTTCAAAGAAGTCAACAAGCTAGTTCAAAGACATCCAGTGCAAAACAGCAGCCACATAAAAGTTAAAATTGGCAGTAAAACATGGCTAGCTCTATTGTCACTGTGTAAAGGCAACGCAAAGTAAAGACTGCAATTCAGGGCACCATTGCAGCCGAAGACATTGTTCCCAATAAACCAAAGCTACAACCACTAGCAAGTGGGAGTGTGCATGAAGAGAGGATCTTTACATAAGTCAACTCTGAAAATGGCAGTGTTTAGAACTTGCTTTGCTTCCGTCAATATAATAATATACACTGACCCGACTTTTAGACATTACTATTTTTTTTTCTTTCCTCTCCTTTGATTGAAGGCAAGGGGATCGTATCAGAAGAGACAGCCCCTGGTGTCAGTAGATATCCCCCTCGTCCCGGCCTTTAGTAAAGATTGTAAAAAAAATCATGCAGTTTACGAAAAATAGTCAAGACGTTGAATTGCTCTAAAAAATAGTCCTCTTAAAACCAGAGTCACGACTTTTTTGTCTTTACTCGCTCTCAAAGATCGGACCCCGGCCTAAATGCGATATACTTCCAACAACGACAAGGCTGTTTAAAGTAAACCGTTAACAAAATATTGTTAAACGAGGTTAAGGACACAATGGCTACAGCTTGGTGCTTTTTTCACATGGGGTCTGTTTCTTAAAAGTTGAGGAATGAGGCTTTGTTTGGAGGCAATATTTTCCATTTCTGAAAAACAAAACCAGCCAGTTTAAGTGAGCGATGGCCTTTAAAACGAGGACCTATTTCACTTATTCTGCCAAATATTGATAAAATAAATGCCAACTGGATTGCATTAACTATTGTTTCTAGTAACAGTGTTCCTCAAGCTAAACATATAGGTCCTCTGATTGAGAAATAAGTACAAAAAGTTGTAAGAAATCATGTGCTTGTATAATTTTCCAGCAGCTTCATTTTTCCCTCAGAACCATAGTAGTTAATGGCCTTGTATTATGGAGTTTTGAGTGTATATATTCATCTGTCTTTTCTGTGATGATCCTCTGCTCAACTTAAAGCCAGACATTGTCCTTTACAATGTGAATATATTTCCACTAGTGTCTTGCAGGTTGGAATTCTCCTTTTTTTCTGGAATGCAATAAGGTAATAAGGTAGAATTTTTAAATCCTGGGATATATAATATTGGCTTTCCTCTATATCTGCATTTACATAATTTAAAATAGAACATCTTATTAAAAACATCAAGATATACACAGATTAGGAAACAGGTAACAACATACAAACACATAAACTAGAAATCATTTTTGTCTGCATACTTATATATACAACTGTGGTACAATAAATTCTTTCAGTCATGCGCTATCTATACAGATCATATTGCTTAAAAGAAGGGGGCATTTGGTTGGGGCGGTTAAGGGCACAGAGATGAAAAACAAAAACTGTTAAATCAGAGAGGAATGAAAAAAAAGAGAAAGCAAGAAAGTAGGGAATCTGATAGAAAAAAAGCAGAAGGTGGGAGGTCGCAGGAAGTTTGAACAATTAGGACTGTTTGTGATATTAGGAGCGGTAAAGCTGGATGAGATTGGGGTGGGGGGGGGGGGGGGGGGGGGGGGTAACATGGATGGACCCATATATCACTGAGGTATTTACACATACTGGCTAAAGAGTACTACAAGGCAGGTGCTGAAAGGGCCCTGCCTATTTCTTGGTGGAGAGCTGAGCATCCACCTCTTCTTCTGGCTTCAGCACGTGCCACTGGGCGATGGGTCTCCTGGGGTTGGCCAGCATGTCGGACCAGTGGCGGAGCTCCGTCCCCGAGCTGTTGAGGCCCACAAAGACCTTGCCAATGGCATCGTTCTTGCCGATCTTGTCATAGTCCAGAACAGTTATAACAACTTGCACTTTCTGTAGAAAGGGAAAAGGAGGAGAGCATAGAGAACATGAACGTAAATCAAGGTGTCGTCAGCATATGGACGGTTAAAGCTTATCTCTAAACAGCTTTGTTAGCTTTAGTCAAGCTTTAAAACTCCACTTTGTTAAGTCAGTATCTGCTGGTGAAAGTTTTTGTGATAAGCAGACGGACACTAAATAGACCTTCTGGTGAGATTGGTCAGACTATTATTATATTGGTCATAATTGTATGACGTAAATGTTTACTGTTTTTATTCTGTATTTTATCTTGTTAATGTGGCTGTCTCTTATTTCTCTTTCTATGATGAAAAGCCCTTTGTAACTTCTGTTTAGAAAAGTGGTTTATTGCTGGTTTATTATTATTTTTATTAGATTTGTGCTGACAGGCATTAGCTGTGCTGCATCAGAGCATGGAAAAACCCAGCAGGATTAAGTCAAAAGAGCAGCAATTTCCAACAGACATTTTAAGGTCCCCTACACAATTATCACAATGTCTGATAAACTGTAGTAAAAAAGATATCACTGTCATATATCATACAGGCTGGTCTCTATGCTCTAAAACACAATATAAATGGTCTGTGCAATGTCTTTTGTCTTTTCTTTTTTCCATTTATTCCAAGAACCTGAGTGGTTAGAACAGATTATTTAAAAGCCTTGATAAACTAAGCAAGGTTTGCACTAAAACATCCGTCATTGTACAACAGAAAAATGACAATATGCATATGTGCATTTAGCTTTATGAAGCTCTGCTGGTTATTACTTCAAGAAGTACATTAATGCAAATAATAAGGTGCTCCTTCAGACATTAATGTTGATTAACAGTAACTGATACTCCAGACCAGGCCTCAGTTATTTTCAGAGCCAAACACAGCAGAACGTTTGATTACTCAGAGGTCTAAGACTCAGCCTCGGCATGTGTTCATTCAAAGGGACACTGCAAAGAGGAGTAACCTGGGCATCAATCTCTGGCAGAGAATATGAATTAGTGCACAAAGAGCCCTGATTAAGTTTCGATCCACTGGTACACTGAGACGGGGATACTGCCACCTGCATGAGCTCAGAGCCACTGTTGTTAAAGAGCATGTCTAATACGTCATGTAATGAAATACTGAATAAGGTTCCCGGATGGCTGGTTGGGGTTAGTTGGTCTTAAAAGGGACAGCTCACCTTCAAATAACTAATTGAATCACATATCATTGAATTCACCATCAGCTCAATATCTTAGGGCATCTTGCTAGTGTCTGACTACAGCGTGGGTTGCCAGTCAGTGCACACAAGTGAATGATTTCGGACACAGCCTCTGTTTTCATTTGTGTATAATCATCTAAAACGAAGGATCGTTATCTTAGAATAAGCCCTTCAAATCTACAGAGGTAGCATCATCTTCCATGGTGTCCAACATGTTGCCCTGCCCTGTTTCTACCGTAGTCCAGAATGGACAAACCAAACACTGTCTCTAGAGAGAGCCTTTTTGTAACCTGAAGGTCACGATGTTCTCAAACACGCTTGGAAAGGGAGGAATTAGCAGAGGGGTAATCAGTTGGATGCAATCTGCAACCTCACAACTAGATGCAACTTAATTCTACACACTGCTCCTTTAGATTCTCACTATTAACTACGTTGTGTTGAAATACTGAACTTCATCCAATCTTTTTTCAGTTTTACTAAATCTTAATACTTGTTAATGTATTTGTTTCTTATGTACTGTACTTTTCATTTAATTTATTTTATACATTATCTTAGCACTGTGAATTTGCTTTGTATACATTTTAAGTTTCATAGTTAAGTCATTTGTCTTTATGGGGAAAAAGTGATAAAAACATATTAATCTAAATGCTGTCACTGAGTTCTGAAAAAAACCTAATTGTTTTTATGTTTAATAAGGATGATGTGGAACTGCCTCAGTCAATAATACACATTCTGTTAGTGGAATAGACCAATTAAAAGCACTGATTGTAATTCCCACACAATCTCTGAGACAATTAAAAGCTTTAGATTAGTTGGACAAATAGTCCTGAGGTCAAGTTTAACTCAAATTCCACAAAAACCTCTGCAGATAAAAGCAGTTAATTTGCAGCTTTATATAAGCAGTAATTTGTTGTACAGGGTGGGAAAAATCAGATTGAGCTGTATTTGTTTCCCCTACAACATTAGACTGAGGTAATATTGTGAGAGTAATTATTTAATTAAAGGTCACCACAGCTCTTAGTGTCTTTATTTAAAATCTGATGGAACGTAGCCAGAGGCCTAAAGAGCTAAGAGTCCATCAGTGAAACATTTACTACGACCTCTTTTTAGGAGTTGGTGTTTGACCGATTACACACAGTCCAATTAGGTCATTCAAGTATGTTTTAAACTCAGTTGTTGTTTTCCTGGTTTTCAGGAGAGCATTCAATACACCTAATCAATGACAAGTTTATGATATAATCAGTGGCACTCATAATTATTTAACCTGACTCTCAATGATGAGATAATACATGTAAATGTAACCGTAATACTGGTATCAGCACTACTAAATAAGGGCTTGATTTGGATGAAGCTGATTGGGATCAACACAGTTTAAATTGAAAATGAGGCTCATGGACCCAAACCCTGATTTGTGAGCTGTGACAGGTTTAATCAATTTGACTCAATTACTGTTTTGCATGAAGAGATGATGTAGTTCATTGCTTTTCCTTTCTGGCAAAGTTTGTGCATTTATTATCCACTCCTTTAACGTTCTGGAAAAAGATAAATGCTTTACTGCTTGATTGTCTTGGATATACTGCTGTATACATTAGGTTACAATGTAAACCATGATGTGCATAATAATCACTGTAAGACATGCAAGAAATAGCACTGAGATAAATGCTACAGGCAATAACAAGTGCATAGAATAACATCCACCGAGCAATTGGCTTGTCAAATTGCGAATCCGAGGCTGATTTAAAATGAGGTGCTTTTGATTATTCTGTTATGATGAAAAGCCTCTAAACTGATTATTTGGTAAATGAGCTTCCACTTATCAATTACTTCTGTGATACCAAATGTTTGCTGGTTCTTACAGCACAATTTGTCTCTACAGTAAAGCACATTACCTTTAAGAGATTTCAGAGATATGAGAATGGATGTTTTATAAACAGCTCTGTAAATTGATGAGAATGTACCTGGATTTGTTCAAATGGGACTTCAAAGCTAAAGGACTCGTTGTAGTAAGGGTTGAGGGTGTTCTTCTTGATTGTCGTCTTCTTCTTCTTCAGCCTCTTGCCGTTTTGCATCAGGTGGATCTTGGCATATGGATCTGAAGTGACAAAGTAAAGAATAAGATTTAAACTTTTAAAACATTTTTACATCTTTGAAAAACATTTGAAGTCACTTTTTTTGTGAGATTAGTTTGTTGTTTATATGATAGAAGACAGTGTGGAGAGAGGGAGGGGCATGAAACAAAGGTCCCAAGGCCAGAATATACCCCAGGATGTAGCGGTTATATGGCATGCGCTGTCACCACTCGTCTACCAAAGCCCTCTTTTTTATTTCTTAATTTGTCTGTTCTTTATCAATAGTTAATCCTGCTTTAAATGTTTTTTTATGCAACTTTTGCGCAGTGGAACACGCTGTAAACAAGACATTGACATTTTATGACTTTGATATGGTGAAGGTGTCAGCAAACAGTTGCTTATTCACACATCCAGCAGACACACAGCAACATTAACATTCATTTGAAGTCCTTTTTCTGGCCACCTGATGAATGGAATACACTCTCTCTTTTCAGCTCTGATTTTGGTCTCCACCACCTCCTGAGGGAAATCTCTGGCTCTTTAGCTGATAAATGCTCCACTATGTTCACCAACTAGTTGTTAACTTTTTCTGACTGCCATTTTGTTCTGGGAAGGTCTAGTAAAATGTATTTTTTAGAGGTTTTTGCTGCCTGCTGCAGGCCGTAACAAACAATTAGTTGAAAATACAAAAGAAATCATCATAAAGCTGAGGGTAACTGCATTTGGGGGGACTATTCTCTGTGAGATAATCACTACAAGCAACATTTTACCCATTGTTGATATAAAAATATTCATGATGTTTATAAATAAAGCATTGCAATGACATTCTTGTTTGTTTACATCACTCAGTTAACCTTCCCAACTCAAGAGCCTCATTTTCATCTGTCCGAATGCTATCTCAAGTGGCAACCAAGTGGTCTGCTTCATCCACACTCATCCACTCTCTAGCAATCAGTGTGTGTCGGAAAAACAGCAAGCCGCCCATCGCTTTGGTTTATGATGTGACACGACTCCCCCTGATTTGTTTACATTCTACAAATTGTTATCAAAAATAAATTGGAGAAGAGGAGAATAAATACTTTGTTTGGGCTCAGAGGGAAAACGGACAAGAGGGCCGGCAGCAATTGCCTTTTCAAAATTGTGAAAGAGATACCATGTTTTTTTGGCTTTAATTGGGCCATCAAAAGGGACAAGGTGAGGCTGTTCAATCTGCACAATGAGATCCTAATCAGTCCAAAATATGGGCAGCCGAAGAATGTAATAACTTCCACTGTAATATTCAGAGGCTTATATAAAGGATTCAAAAGAAGAATGAGGATTCAATAATAACTGCAGTCATGCAATTTTCTTATTCGCTCACATTTTCTCCTCACTAAATACAATCTATTGCTGCAGTTGGTTGGGCCGTATTCATTTAGAAAGTCGGAAATGAAAAGTTCTACAATAATTTACACATTACAGATGAGGAAAAGACATCATTGATGAGGGGTAGAAAAACCGTACTGTATCAAATGCAGCTTTCTCTTAATATTCTGCTGCAAACTTAAACAACTTTCTCCAGTGTGAGCAAGCTAATTATATTCGGTTGTAAATTCTGTTGTCGAGAACGGCAAAAAGTTATCATATTTAAATTTTGGATTGCACGGCTGTCTACCTTCACCATTGCACGTGTTTTCTCCCCTCGTCCACTAAAATGACATCCAGTTTATCATATGCCTTATTCCATGTGAATGCAGACTTTTACTTCCGTATCCTAAATAAAACTAGGTTACGGTTGACTTTATGCAGTAATCAGATTTCTTCATGTAAACCGGAAAACAGTTTTCTGTAACCAAGGCATTAATAGAGAAAGATGGAGGATTTCTTGGCCATGTATACAAGTTATCTGGTTTAAAATCGTGTTTTAAATTGTGCAATTATGCATGAAAAGGCTAATTTAGAGTTACATGTTTACAGTGCTTTTAAATGCATTTGTAATGCATCCGTCAAAGCACAGTATTTAAGTTCACTTCTGAGAATAAATTATTGTCTCAATAGTTATTTTCACTTATTTTACCAGGAAGAAACTATGTATCGGTGGCAATTTTTATGATTATTGTCCCATTACGGATATATGTATACTTAAAGAGGAGAATGTTTTGGCCGTATGGTAGATTGACAAGACTATCAGCCTCTTAATGCCATGGTGGCTTCCACTTGGCCTCTCACAGATCAGTGGTTTTCTACACTTTGTGCTCATCATCACTTATTATAACATAAATGTGAGGAAACACTTTAAAACAACAAAAACAGACTATATATTGCTGAAAGAATTACCTTTTCAATGTAAATGTGCTAGCGCAACCATGAACTCATGACCCACATCAGAAGTAACTGTGCTTATAACTATATATGTACTCACAGCCTGCATTCACAGCCAAGCGCTTCAAGTTATAACCATATATAATAAAAATTAGTGCAAAAGATGTTGACGGGAAGTGATGTGACCACAAGCTATGTGTGGGCAGGACATCCTGTCGGCAGTCAGCATAAAAGCAGAAGCCACTCCTTGAGAGACAGTCTTTTTGGACTCGCTTCTTGGAAGCACCCTTCGGGTGCTTGCAGGAAGTCTTCTTAGCAGACTCACAAGGGAGACAGTCTTAGACTCAGCTCCACTGCGATTTAGCTGTGCGAGTTAGATTCTTTAAGATTTAGATTTAGCTTAAGGACCCAAGACACATACCTGAAGTCCTTAAGATTTAGACTTAAAAGATCCCTTTTAAGGGCAAACCATCCCCTGACCCCAACCCAAACCCTACCCCCTTAAAATATCCCTTTTAAGGGCAAACCATCCCCTGACCCAGGCTACGGGTACTATAGCTCCGGAACCTACGTAGACGCTAGGGAACAAGACTCGTAACCTTGTTAACAGCAATAGACGTAGGGGCTGGTAACCACTCCGGAGCTGAACTCGCCACAGCCGTAGTGGAGAGCAAGGTAGTTCTCCAATCAGAGGATCGGTGGTTCGATACCCGGCTTCGGCAGTCGATGTGTCCTAACCCCAAGTTGCTCCCGAAGGCTTGCCATCGGTGTGGACTGGATGATGAATGTTAGTTAGAGTCTGATGGTGGCACCTTGCATGGTAGCCTGTCATCAGTGTGTGAATGGGTGAATGATATGTAATATACTACTGATTGTAAGTCGCTTTGGATAAAAGCGTCTGCTAAATGACTGTAATGTAATGTAATGTAATAAATTAACTATTATAACTAAAATAAATGAACACATAAAACAAATGCAGTGCTTTGCAGTGTGAAAAATGTCGACCAGATTGTGGAAAAATTCTGGTTCCACATGCGAAGACCACATAATGACGCTTAATGATCTCTGATATCGGCCCACCATCATGGGGACTATATAAGCTATAGGGGGAAAAAATATGAAAAACACTTTGTGTCATTTATCATTTAAGACAACACACTGCTTGTGAAAGACAAAAGCAAACAGCAATAATCTCAGAGATGCTAATGACGTAGCCTCTCGCCTGAGGCTAACAACATTCTCCCTCACTACTGAACCTCAGAGCTGTGCATCGATAGAATAAGGAATGAGACTTTGAAATCAGAGCCTGTAATTAGTTGTTGAAAGACTGCTCGCTCTGATAATCTGTATTTATCTCTGGATCCCATATGCAAAAAGTATTTATAACGTTTCATGCTTTTGTGATGTGTGAGTTGCAGATGAATAATTCTCTGTTTTTAGCTGGGGAAATAGAGTGGGATTTCTAGCAAAAGCAAGTACTGAACAAGCTTAGCTCCCTTAATCTTTTATCCAATTTAGGGGGATAAGGACCTGATTGGAGACTGGTTTGTCCAGCTCAGCTGACATGTATATAAAGAGAAAACCAAACAGAGTAAGAGGGAGAAAAGCAGGGATACTAAATAGATGACAGAGACATGAGTGAAAGGGTAACAGGCTCCTAATAGACTGGGTGTCCATTATAACTCTCCCGCTGAGAAGAGCTGGAGTGCTGGGGGGAGTAAAACTGTGCATGCGGGTTGCATGTGTGTTGTCATAATACATCCAAAAGTACCTTGGTTTGCGCTCAGCTACTTATCAATCGTTTTTACATTTCAAACAACATATGAGCCCTTAAAACATTGATTTTATCTGTCAAATCAGGGTCTCAGACCCAACATTTAAACCAAAAAGATTTAACTTTGTGAATCTTGCAGACCCAAATTACAATCTTCAACTCTCAGTGTTATTCTGTAGTGTTTCAGCACTGAACTCGCACAAATCAGTGGCCATTACTGTCACATTTACCCCCGTTGGATTATCTGCATGAGTGAAGTTTCTGCAGGTTTTCTTTGTCTGATCAGCGACGGGTGGCTTTCATTACTCATAGAAAGTCCTTGGTTATTTTTTCTGATTAATTCAAACTAATCTTGCGTAGGCAGAACTCTGTCTCATCAAACTCACAAAGGTCTAAAGAAAGTCACAAAAGCTGAGAAATGGTGAAGGGCAATGAGGGTCTATAAAAGGGATCTGTAGGATTTATGCTTCAGGAAAAAAGACAATTTTAAAGAACCATTTCAAAATAGGAATACTGGTCACATTTGCCTGCCAAGCTTTCTGTTCTTGCACGCCACATTTGCAGTTTAAATGATAATTGAGGGAAATGTACCACTCAAAATTCTTAGTAATTGAAAAGAATGGTCATTGATTTGAGACAGACACAAATTCAAAATTGACAATTATTTTTCCAGGCTGAAATGACAAACCATTGCTGGCAGATAATCAGTTTTTAGCTTACAAGCTAATGTTAGATTCCTGAGTTTAAACTCTGTTCGATTGACTCACATCAAAATGAGCATCCTGTAAAAGGGATCCTAGCTGTATGCACTTGATGGCTACATACGGTGCCTAAAGACTTTTAGTTTTAAAGAGTTTTAAACTTCATGTCCCGGCAAAAGGTCAGCATCCTTACTAGTTGATGATCCACATAAAGGACAGAAGAAGTAGCATTGGTCTTGTATTCGGCGTAGAGCTAGTAAGTCCTTGTAGTATAAGTATGATAAGTAAAAATGTAAAACCAGGCTGCTTACCTTAAAAACTTGTTTGTGTTTTCAAACAGTATGCTATTCATTTTAATGTTACGAGGGAAAAGGCTTAAAGCAGCGAGGATAAGCAGTTGTGCTCCAGTTTTCCTTGTCCGGATGAATTTCAAAAACTGAACTGCACAAATCTGCACAAAAATGGAAGTTAGCTCCTACCGGTTCTTGATAAGAAAACAATGGGATTTTTCTCGTTAAGCTATAAACAATCTATACGATGTCCATATGAGTACGCAAGTATAAACAATCAGAGTGTAAAGGCGAACTATTCAGCGTGAAGATGTTTTGTAGTTCATTTCGCCACTTTAAAACCGCTCTTTTAAAAGACTTTTAAAGCTTCAAAATTAATAAAAGGGGTATTTACTGACGTATTTTATAGTAGAACAAAATAATAATCATCTCTCAAGCTTGTGTTCGTCACAGACCTTATTTCAAGCATCTAACCTAACACACAAAAAAAAAACCATTCAGACCCATTTAGGGTTTTAGGACAAATTCCTGCCGCACTATTGCCAACCTTTGGGCAATATTTTTTCCCTACTATGGCGAAAGGCATGATCCACTATACTCTGCCTCTTATTGGCTTACCTTGATAGTCTTACCCTAACCTTTAACAATCTCAGTCCTCAAGCCTTTATCTAACCAGTCCAACCAACAGAGGCATAAAGTACTAGCCAATCAGAGGCAAAGCAGGGCAGGTAATTCTTCGCCATAGGATTCCTAATTTAGCAAACTGTATATTATATGCTGAAATGCTACTACAACAATGACGTCTACTCCATGTCATGTATCCTCTCATATTGGTAACGGTGCCTGAATAAACAGACTACAGCAGCTGAATGGGATTATGCAAGATAAAAGAAAAAGAAAACACACCTGTGACGCCACATCACTTTTATCCAGACAGACCCTTATCTATCTGCCGTTTGGCATTATTGAGTTTTGGGAGACTCGCCGTACCTCATATCCGGCCTTCTTTTACCGTCTTATCCCAGACGGATGTAATCTGTCCCATTTCATGGATGAATGGCGGTGCTCCTGATGCAACAGCGCTTCCTCACATAATGGGTACAGCAAAGAGGCTCGACTACGCAATCCTGAGTTAACTCATCTGAGTCGTGGATCTTGGCCATGGTTTTATGAGGCGACGCACTATCAGTGGTCTGTACATTTGAGGCTAGAAGCAGGTTTCTGGATAAGTGATGAGCTCTGAGCTACTAAAGCTGTCTAATTCTAAAGTGGTTTCCTATAGTTTGTGTTTCAAGCTGCAATTAATTGCCAGCTGTGACTCACTTGGATTATTTGGTGAGGGCAGTGCCTCCCACAGTTGAGGCTTCACTATATCATGTACACTTACATACAACACCAAACAAAGAAGTTGCTTCTTCCTTAAATATTTCCGTGCTCATCGAGTGTGGGCGCTGGCAGAGTTGTGCCAAATGAACACCAATACGAGCGGGGGTTAAATATAGCCTGGCTGTCATCTTAGCTTTCCTCCCATCATTTTGGATTTGCCACGGTGGGTGAGTCCAGGGGTAACTGTCGGTTTAGTTTTTACACACTCAACTCAGCGGTGAATGGCACACATACCGTTTACAGTGGAGCTCAGACTCACATGAACAATATACAAATGTACAATAAGAGTATTAATTATCTGATGGCATAGAAATCTCCCCTTAACTCATGTGCTCCTCATAATCTACATCTGAATTTGTATATATTGAAGCAAAACTTTAAAAGACATAGATGTTGATAAAATGTCTTTCCCATTCTCTAATCACTTTCAAATTGCTCCCTTCTCTAAGAACTCGTTCATCATCTTAATGATCCCTCTGGCCCATTGTTTTACTGACCGACCAGACGGAGGAACAAAACAAATAAACCCTCCAGCCGAGAGGCTTGATGGTGATCGGGAGCACCTGGTCGGGGCAGTGCGGCTTCATTACCGACGAACACCGGCGCCTGTGTGCCTCGACAACCTCCCCCACTGTGGGCCATTACCTGGTTATGTGCCGCCTCAAAGTCCTCTGGGAAGTCTTCAGAGGTACAAAGAGGGTGGGACAAAACAATTTCGCTGCCTCTGCATGAGCTCAGTCTGACTCGCTTCCAGACACTAAACCTTTGTGTCCGACAAATTTTTTGAGTCTGACTCACCTTAGCTACAGTCGCTTGAAAAACTGTAAATGAACCATTTTAAACAGACAATAACTGAAATAGTTACAAAACAACACAAAACATCTGTTGGTCTGTATCGTAACAAGGCATTGCTGTGGTTTCAGCTACAATAAAGAGAGAGAGAGAGCGGCAGAAAGAGGAAATAAACTTGTCCACAATGAGACTGGGATTATTTTGAGACGACAGCTAAAGAGTATGGTGCTCGCTGCATCATCGCACTTAAGCAACAATCACAAGGAGCACCAAAGAAATCAAGAGTAGTCTTTTTTTAAATAATACATTTTAAAAGTCTGTGACGCAGCGTGGGGGTAGATTTGAAAGGGATGTTTCATGAGGAGCCAATCAAAAGAATTATTTCTGATTATACATTGGTTAATGATAATACCCACATCTTCCTCTGTGAGCCATAATTAGGCATGGTAAACAGGATGACAATAGAGGAGAAGGCTGATCCCAGGCCATCAATTACTTGTCCTCCTCCTTAAACTCTGGCTAAGACGCCCTGTGGATGGAGGCTAATTATTGTTATTTCAGACCTACCCATTATTTCATCCATCTGCTACACTTTTAAGTCCATTCTCTAAGCAGAAAAAGCAGTCGCGACTAACGAAATTCAAAACACAAAACTGCAATTTAGAGTATATTCTGGTTGTGTGTAATTACAGAACATGCACAGTGCTCTTACTGTATGCTAATAATTCACCCTGAAACCCACAGTCCGATGCACAAAGATAACATGCTCAAATTAAATGTGACATACTGTATGTGGTGTCAAACTGTCTGGTCTCTCTGCTATTTCCCTTCTCTGTAAAAGAGAAACCTGGCCTTCAAAGTGAACAGATTAACACCTTTTTCATACTGGCTAGCCAATGTGGCTGACAATCCCCCCCCGATGCAAATGGGCACAGGTGAGAGCTAATGCCAGTAGCATAAAATGGCAGCGTGGGAGGAGTTTTTTTTTTTCGCCAAATGGCTGCTTGTGCTGTTCTGTTAGATGAAAGGGAGCTGTGGGCTTTCAATGTGGGCCCTGTGTTACTGTACTGCAGGATGTTTAGGCTTATGTGGAGAGACTGGGCTGTCAGGCAGAAAGCAAGTGGACACAGGTGTATGGTAATTGCAGCAGAAAGAGAAAAGGCGGGGAGGGGAAGTGCACACCAGGGAATCTAAAATGAAACCTCAGAAGAAAGTCAACTCTTATGCCCGAACCTCTCTGTTATAATGCTAGATTTTTGGTGGTGAATCTTAGTTAAGGCACTCATAGACTGTGTAATAACAACAATCTTACACGTTCATGCATGTTACTCGAACTGGGTCCTTGGCAAAAAGATCATACTCAATTATTTAGAACATAAAAATATAGAAGAATCAAACCAAAATATATTAAAATGAATGTGATTTCAAAATAAACCTGTGGGTTAAAAGAAAACATATACTTTCCACTGATTACATTCATACAGTCGTTTTGAAAAACGACTGTATGAATGTAATCAGTGGAAAGTATATAAGTTTACTTAGTTTTTTGGTTTTATGTACGCAACAAAACTACTTGGTTAGATTTAAGAAAATATCTTGTTTATGGTCAAAATAGGTATGTTTGTTCCATAACTGGCATTAGTTTAATACAGAAGTTTGGCTTTCTTACTCTTTATTTTGGAGTTCAAAAGCCCGGCTATAGGTATCAGAAAGTTAAGAGTGAGAACAGGTTGAACTTTCAGCAGTCTTGGTTTCCAAAATGCAGTCCAAGACAAACCGTACTATGTATGTCTTTTTTGTGCTTGTATTATAAGTAATATGTGTTTTGATTTAAACCTGTAATACTCACACAGCTCGCTCTGCTATGAACATTTGCACACATTGTTGACTTGCCTCCTTATACACAGTTTTACAAATTGAACTTATTCCATTTACACTTCACACTAGGACATTACATTTTTTTTTATAGGGAAACGAAAAATAAGACGAATTTGTGAGCTTTTGCTCCCTCTTCGATTGATGGAAACTGAATCTGTGTTGTTTGTGTGCTCCAGTCATGAACCTGTGGGTGTTTGCATGTGCAGTGATTTCCACCCCTCTCCTGCCCACACAAGTGGCACATTCTGTTACCATGACATCGGACCCTCTATTCAGACTTGACTGTATTGAGATAAATGTCATCTATTGATCTTAATGCTACATTGGTGTAATGTTGGAGCTACACCACAGCAGGAGTAGGTTTCATTCTTAGTACTTGTTCATTCTTTTCTGCATGCCACAACCGTTAGTGGTTTTTTCACACAACATTAACATTTTTCACATAATGAACAGTTTCTCGATCTGAACATCTTTCAGAAGCCCTGAGAGGAAAGTGAGAAAATACAAATTCTGGTGATTCATTTTCTGAGTCTGATCTAAATTGTTTTTCTCGTGTGGTGAAACAAGTTTTTGCCAGAATTATCTTTCTAAGTTCCCGAAATGTAGTTTTTCATCCTTGAAACAGGTTTGCAAGGTTAATTTATTTTGTCAGGATCAAAAGCAAATCACCCCAAAGATATTTTGGTAATCCATTTTCTAAGTCTGATCTTAATTGTTTTGTTTTCTCTCCAGTGTTTCTGACTTAATAATGTGTTAAATAAAGTCTTTTTTCAGGATCACTTTAACAAATGTTAAGTAATTTCAGTCACAAGACGCTGAACCACTACTCCATGTTCTAAATAGAACAAAAAAACATTCATATTCCCTTCCAGGTGAGTTTGAATCCGTCCATGCACTCAAAACTCAATGAACATATATCCTGTGCTAGCAAGTAATGTAAATTAAAACATGGATAAAAACATAAATGCTTTTAGTCCTATTTAGAACACGGGGTAGTGGTGCACTTTAGCTTTTTGTGGCCGAAATAATACTATAAACTTGTTGAAATGATTCCGACTGGTTATTGAGTCATAAACACAGCAGAGAATACAATTTAGATCAGACTTAATAAATAGATCTGCAGATTATTTTTTTGTCACTTGCATCTCAGGTCTTCTTTTACATCTGCAAACAATTTTTACGATTATATATTTTTTTTTTCCAGCCAAAGCCATGTTTTTCTTTGACGAATGGAACCCTGACCAGTGATGTGTTTGGGCGGTTGTTAAAAATAAAAATAAACCTAGGAAGGAGAGTGTGTGCTGCAGTGCATGTATAATAACAGACAAATGGCCTGTCAGAGGGAAAGTCAGTGGGAACACACACCACATTGTAATTGTTCTCACCTGACAAGCCTCCCACGTCCATTTTCTTCAGGTTTTTGGCCTCCAGGATGACCACGGTCAACTTTCCGGCGGTGGGAACGTATCGCAGAGAGAAGCAGATATCGCCCAGCTTCTCTTGCTGTTGGAAAAAACAAGAGACATCGCAGAGGTGAGTTTTAACAGCACCCAATAAATCCACATTTACTGCATCACATGACTCACAGCAGATGCTCCCTATAAATAGCTCGTAAATTCCCCTCCAAAGCACATTAGAAAATGTTCAGTCAACCAAATCTGAAGCTCTAGTTTGGCTTTTTTTTTTTTAACATGCTAGACGTGTTGTTTATTTGGTTCTGCACTCCACAGACAGAGAGGATAACTTTTAACGACTTTTTAATGAACATTTTATGCTGCCAGTGCCAAACGTTTCTATGTGAAAAGTGATGGTAATAAAGGTTAAAGTAGAGTACACTGACATTGGGTTATTGAGTTGTTTACAGTAATTACAGAGTCCACTTTGAATAAGGGTGCGTATATATGTATGACATTTACATAAATGACAGAAAGATTTTCTTGTAATTGCTTTAAGTGCATACATTTTATACTTTCTAGTGTAGAATAGGCGCAGAAAGACCAGCATTAATAATTCAGTGTAATGTAGAGCTGTAGAACAGAAACACTTCAGTAGTCATTATGATGGAAATATTTGGAATGAGCATGTGATTTCGCGATATTTTTCTTTATTGTAGTGAGTTGTGACATAAATGATCACGTGATCTCAAGCAGAAGAAATATTGATAATTAACAAATACTAAGCAGTGCATGTCTAATATAAGCAGTTATTATAACGCATGCTTATTTACATAACGGTCCAGAACATACAGATCACAATAATTAAAGAAATAAAATAAAGAAATTATTTATTTTTGGAGAATAAATATTTCTTAATATCTTTGAAAACAGTCTGCAGGACAAGCTGTTAATGAGGTTAGTCATCATGTGAGCCAGCTGTCTGCTGTCTTATTGTATTAATATAAATAACATAACATATTGTAGACATTTAAAAATACCACAGGAGAGCAAAAAAGAACAAACAAACTTTTACTGCCATTTTTATAAACTGAGAAACTCATCTGAAGCAGGTTTTTAATGTTTTAGAATTTAGTCAAATAAAAATAAATGAAGTATGAATAAACTTAATTTAATTCCAACAACAGTACCTAGAAATATAGCTAATAAGGCCTGATAGTGCTACTACAGCTGCTGTATCAACTAATAACATAACCAAGATTTACATCACATGTAACAAAAACATACGCAACACACTACTTTTAAAATGTACTCCGTAGTTATACTATAATCTATTGAAGACTGGACTTTAATAATTTATCTGTCATATGGAATTGGTTTGTTACATATCCATGAATTGCCCATAACTGCACTCTGCAAGTGGTATAAACAGGATCAGAATGTTTAAATAATAAATAAAGATATCCATCAATTTGCATCACAAGTGGGAAAAAAAAGACAGTATGTCAAAGGCAACGCTTCATATCACACTCTGCATCTCTGATAGATAGCCGATCAATTACACAATAAGTCCCTACATGTTTTCAATCTTCTACTATGGATTCAGTCTCTTGTTTTTGGTTTGAATGCCTTTCTAATATCGGCTCCCGCTCTCGTTCGTCACTCATCGCTTCGCTGGAGAAGTACTGACTGCAATCACTTCACTGGTTCAGACGAATCACTGTCACAAACACAGTCTCATTATCACATCCCGAACAGAGAGCCATTTGTATTCTCGCCATATCTCTTATCAACACCAGGAGCAGTCAATGACTCTCCCTCAGGTCACACCTGCGTAACGTGTGGCGATATTTAAACGGAGAATATAATTCAGAGGCAAATTGGACCTCAATATCAACCTTTGTTTTTTGTTTTTTTGCAGGAGTCTTTCATCAAGTTCCAATCAAGACCTTTTTCCTCATGCAAAGTCAGTGTGCTGAGCATGTAGAGTGTTTTGTCCTGTAAAGCCCCCCCCCCACTATCCTGATGGTGGTTGCACAACACAAAAATAACAATGACTAAATGCTCTTACATTGATGTGGAGGGCCGGGTTTTAATCAACTCAAATACACGCTCCCCTGGACGCCGGCGGCAGAAGGAGCGGTGGTTAATTATGCCTGTCAAGACCAGTGACCGGCTTCTTTAATATTTTCTATGAACCGAAAAAAGGTCAACTGCTGCCTTTCACAACTTAAAGGGCATTTTTCGTAACTTGCTACTTCATAGATGACCTTAAAATGAAGAGGATTGTGTGCAGGTAGAGTATTAAATCTTCCCTGAGCTCACTGCTAAAAGATTTAAACCTGAAATAGTGTCTATTTGTGCGTCTGGACTGATATGCTTCCTCCTGACAGAGCTTTATTTTCTTTGTAAATATCTAAAACCCTTTTTTGGTTGTTATTTCCTAAAACAAACTTGTGACCTCCAATCACCAGTTGCAGATATCTATGGTGTTGTGAGCAACTCAGCCAGAGAGTGATTTTTTCTTCCTCAGACTGTTTGATTTGAATATTTCAAGACGCCTGAAGAGGTATCCATTCGCATTTTACACATAATAGATGGAACAAAGTCTGAAACAGTCTGAAAATAAACTATTTCCTGTAGCAGAGATATGTATTTTTGACCTGCGAGTTTAGGGAACTTATTGTGAACAGCAAAGTCCACAGTTTGTTATTCCCCATCTTTATTTCACCTTTTTTCTTGTCATCTCTATTCTCTTGAATCTCTATATATGTATGTATTATATTTCCTCTATCCCATCAATCATCATGTCACAATTTAAATCTCATTTCCGTTCTGTTCCATACATTCTGGATCATAAAACGTTACACTCTTTGTATTGTTCACTTGTACTACTGTATCAGAATTATTGATTGGAGGTGCAGAGTATCACGTACAAAAGCACATTGCGCTCATTATGCACAAACAAATAGAGCCATGAGGATATTTAACAATGTGGAATATCACAAACACACTAAAACGCTTTTTTTATAAAGTCAAATGCTTTGAAGTTCATGGATCTGTTAGAATTTAAGACTGCCCAAATGATTTGTAAAGCAACACATAAGTTACTTGCAGGTAAGATGCAAAAGATTTTGGCCAAAAGAGGGTTGTAATTTATTAGGAAAAGTTACATTTTATTGAGTATGTGTATTTCATGTTTTGGATATAGAACTCAAGTAAAGTTCAAACGTAAATCAATGCAATAAAATGTCCAAAAAAAATTATAATATAAAAGTCATATCTGATTAAGAATGTGTGCATATTTGAGTTGGACATAATATCATTGGGGTAGATGTTTATGTGTTGTATATATTATTGAGTTAATAGTTTGAGTTATGGAGAACAGGTCTGACCCTACAAGTGCATACTTCATCCATCTCCTTTTCAGGCATGTATAATTTAATTGAGTTGTTTATTTATGTTGTTTATGAGAATTTGTTTATTAAGAGATTGCTATAACTTTACTTATTTATTTTTACTTAATTGTTACATGTCCAAAAATAAATACATCTAAATATAAATCTACATCTAAATCAGCTATGATCTGGGTTTAGTACAAAGACGTTTATGAGAAGGCTGCCTTTGGTTTAACCCCAACACAAAAGAAAAGTGAAAAATGTTGATTAGTGGTTTTAGGGGGAGTTATGTGCTTCGAATATTTCTTTTAACTCTTATAAATGAACAAATAAGTGACTTTCTTTTAACCTTAACACATACTGCAACTCATAATTACTGAGTTTTGTTTGCAACTATCAACAGGAACAATTGCTGAGCTGCTAAGACAATCAAGCCCTTTTTCTCTTTGTCAGGATAATTTGCAGCTTCATAGGAAACAGAAGTTCTGCATGTATTGTTCCTTCTATGCACTCCTAATTACCTTTCAGAGCCGCATTATGATTTGAGCATTAAATTAATAAATGTAATAGTAGAACATTTCAATACTTCTCATCAGCAAGAAGGTGGGAAGTAGTAATTTCCATTCTCTGCTTCTACAACTGCTCTCCACAGAGCTCGAACACGGCAAAACGTCGCTCCGGTGTCTCAAGCCTTGCGTAAAATTGTCGAGTGCAGCTGTCCAACCGAACGCTAATAAGTATAGTGATGCCCTTCAACTCAAACAACATCAGCAGCGATTTGACGCCGCTATAATTAACCTTAAAAATCAAACCACCGTGATGCTAAAAATGAGGTTCCCCTGGCAACATGTGCTATATGCCATGACATTTACCATGAAAATTGAATCTCCTGAACTGCTGCCTGGGAAGTCACACTTCTATTAATTGAAGGGGAAGTGTGGACATCTGATTAAGTGACATTTCCAGGAGAGATGGATTACTTCAGCTACGGCAACACATTTGTGTTTCCAGCACAACTGGCTTGCTGAACAAAGCAAGAACAATCATTTTGATATCACTTATGCAAGCACGTATAAAGAAATACTCTTTATTATTAAAAACTGCAGCTACAAGATGTAAAAATCTGAGCCCTGACACACGAGACAGGTGTAACAAAATGATTTCAAACCTTCTCATTTCACATTTTCCAGGCGGTGATTGAACTTTTGGCAAGTGTGTCCGCCTACAGAGGTTTTCATAAGTCTTACCTCCTCCTTCTCGGCGCTCAGCAGATCCCGCCACTCTTCTGTTACGTGGCTGAAGTCCACCTTGTTCATGGGCACCTTGATGTCGCCGATGGCATCGTGTTTGGAGAAGCGGTCGAAATCGTACACGGTCATTATCAGCGTCTTTCCGCCGAGCTCCACGTAGGGGACCTGAGGAGGACGACAACAGAACCAGGTCATTAAGAAAACAGACAAATTGCCTCAATAATTGGATGGTCCACAAAATATGACCCATTTTTCACACTTGCATAAGTTTATCCAGACAGCTGGAGCTTTTCCAAAGAGATATGTTGTGCATAGTATACATGAATGAGCTAAAAGAGACACTTTTGGCTAATTTTAGCCTGTTAGCTCTCAAGTATATACCTCTTATTTTTTCTATGACTTCTTTTAAGAGGCAACGTGTCTCATTATAGAAAAAGAGGAGGAGAGAAGAGGGAGCTTTGATATAAAAAAAAAATCAACAACATTGATGTGATAAAAGATTGCTTAAGCATTGGTTATTGAGCATGTCGTCAGAAGCTGAAGTTATTAAATATTTTTAAAGTTACTAAATGGAACTTTTAACTGGTTATAAAACAGTCTCAACTGAAAACTGCTGCCTCTACATGGCTTATATAAGCAAACTAGACCATCAGCGATAATACTGGATATTCCTCTACAGTCTTTCTTAATGCTTGTCATTGGGTTTGATTCCCCCACGAAAAACTAGACCAAACATTCATCAAAAACTCCTTCAGCTCAGACTCCAGCAGGGCCTCCAGCAGCGACCAGCCTGCTGCAAAAGGAAACAGATCCGGCTTCCCTGAAACTCCAGAGGGACACTGCTAAAATGGAGACGCACGCCATATTGTTGGAGCCGCTGGAGGGAAGGGTGGCAGGGGAGAACCAGGAACAAGATAACACAGGGCAGACTGTCAGACTGTGCTGCAGTAAAATGAGAGGTTTTCTAAAGGGACTCTGGTGCTTGGAAACACTACCGCTTTTGTCCACATGGACCGCCAAAATCAACACGACATAAAAGTTCCTCTTAGTAGCTTTAAGCAAACATGATATGATCATTAGAGGTTTTTAACAACTGAGTGGAGGAAATAAACACCTTTTTTTCTTCTACTTATCTATTCACTGGGTCTCTGAGCTTTTGGTTAGCAAGCTAGGCTAACATTTCCGCTTGTTCCACCAGTTAAGCCCCAGTTATGCTAGTGGCGAGTAAAAGCTTGGATCTTTTATACTCTGTGTAGGTTTAGCCTCGTTGCAAACTAATATTCTACTATTGGGGGAAGTGTATCAAAATCTTATGTGTACAGCAGTTTCCTGTTTAGTTTCCTTTTATCCGCGTCCACATATTAAGAACATTTTGGGTGTACACCATACAGTAACTCCTATCTTTGTAAAGCTTATTATGTCCAATCTGTGTTGTGCTGTATTGTTATATGGGTTGGTATTATATCAAAGGGAGTTTGAAAAGTTTTGTGGTATATATATACTCAAAAACCTTCAGTTTCATACATTTCATTTAATATTGTCTGCCCTTAACATCAACAGAAGAGTTTGTGAAGTTTCTATAGTTAATTAAAAGCCAAACTGAGACAGGTGTGTGTGTGTTTTTGGAGTGGATGGATGGTGATGTTGTGGGTTATACTGTTTCCAAATCATACCCTACACATGACGGACGGTATTATCAGACCTGCAACCTGGGACGGATGAAGGACAGGTGAGCTCTTGATTGCCTTCAATTTTTGGATGAAACTTAATTAAATGGAAATGGCCTGTTACAACACCAAAAAAAAAAAAAAAAAAAAAGGACGAGGGAAAGATAAGACTGTCCTTGACATTATCTTAGAAAAACATCTCTTTTCTTGACAACACGTATAATTACCTATCCTGTTTTCTTACAGTTTTGGAATTAAGTATTACCAAAAAAACACATAAACAAGCTTTGTTTTGAGATGGATATCACATCACATTACGCTTAACTTAACACCAAACACCTGCGCTCTTCACTGTCGGGCGGATAACACAACTTTCCCGACTGCTGAGCTGCAGCCGTGCATCCATTATGGCCGAGGCAAGGCCGGGGTGTAGCTGTGCATCTGCCTGTGTTAAGCCCAATCACATTGAGCCTCAGTGTGTGTGTGCGTGTGTGTGCGTGTAACTGTGTGAGTGTGTGAAAGAAGCTTGTTAAATGTGCCAGCTGGTTACTGTCTCCACACCTTTCCAGCATTCATGGCTGCATGCAAATCAGATTGTCAGTGGAACCAAAAGATCTCAAGCTACAAAAAAGAAGTGGCTTAGAATGAGCAACTGTTTTTCAGTGAATTCAAACTCCTTGTGAGGTTTACCTTGAAAATGAACTGCTCATTGAAGACAGGATTGAGGGTCTTCCTGTGGACTTTGGTCTCAAACTTCTTCTTCTTGTCAGGCAGCAGGTAGACCTTTACGTACGGGTCGGATGTGCCACCCATGTCCATCGCAGGCAGCTCTGCGGCTTGGATGATCCCCACCATGAGCTAAAGGAGGAACACGAAGGGGTAAAGAAAGTGAGGGACGGCATGTCAAATTGTCCACTTATCCAAATTATCATAACTTGCACCTTCATCCCACCAACATCCTTACAGAGAAACCATATATTGTTAAAGAAATGTCAAGAAATATCTCTTAAAGACCTGGAGGAACATAAGATTTTTCTTGTCTTTTAAAATCACTAGCAATCAATCTTCCATAATGGGGTCTTTAAGATGATTCAGTGTCATTTTTTTTCTGGGATATGGCAGCAATATTAGAAGGTTATGTCTGCAGAGCCTGACAGCAGCTGAGGAGTTCGTAAAGGTCAGGATCTGTCAGAGTAGGAATGAGAGGACTGTTTCTCTTCACATAAGGCGGATAATTGATAACCACAATGGGGGGCCTGGGAGGCTGATTGACCTGCCAGTCAGAGTCTCAACTCAAAGGCCTCTCAGGAGGCCCAGCTAGTCAGTCAATCAACTTCCTATCAGGCAGCCATCAAGCGGCAATCTGGAGGCTGGCCAGGGCACTCGTCCATGGAGCTCTACAGCTGTCGGCGGCTGCATCAGTTCACTGTGCAGAGCTGCCGGCGGTAAGTAGAAAAAGTGGGAAACAATGACAATTGGCTGCAGTTGGTAAACGCCATGAGGCAAATAACTTACAACATAAAGAAAAATCATTGTTACGGACTAAAAAATCATAGATTTATATGGTTTTATTGTTTCTTATAGTGCAAATGAAGGATTATGAAAAACTTTAGAAACTCTCAGAAGCAGAGCTGCTCTGAAAACTAAAAATTACATTTTCTGAGTGTAGAGTTTTAAAGTCAAGATTCAAAGGTAAAGGTATGAGTAAGTCAATAAACCAATGATCCATGTACTTGAATTAATGTAGGTAAGCGTCAAAGTTCACTCTTGACCTTGTAAACAGTCTTTTGACAAAACAATCCCAACTCAAGGTCCACTGGCAGAGCTTTCAACAGTATCACATGGTTTTCATTTGCAGATGGAGTTTGCTAAGTTATCAAAGTGATGGACTTCACCCATTGCACCTTTAGGACTTTTCCTCTGTGTTGGCTTAAAAGGCTATTTTTGAGCTATGAAATAGCAATTTGACAAAACAATCCCAACACAGAAAATGCAAACCTCTCCTGCAGATGAAGATCATGTGATTTGTCTGAAAGCAATGAAAAAAATGATTGTAAGAGGACCTTGAGTTCTGATTGTTTATTCAAAACTACATCTAAGCAGTAGCTGTAGACCTTCCAGCATTAAAAAGTTATCTAGCTGAACTAGCCTGCAGAGCTTTGAGGATTATGTCCTGGTCTCAATCGCAATCAACCAAAATCTTTGTCATAAATGATCTAGCTTTGCTTCTTAAGTTAATTGGTTTCATCTGATGTTTAATACGATGGTTGTACATATTCACCGATCACTCAAGTTACAGTTTACATCCATGTCTGTCCAAAATGTCATCACTTCATAATTTTATCCTTTTAGACATTTGTTTGAAACTGTCATAATTAGCCCATATATTGTTGAGTTATATGTTTCGTGCGGTCACAGTGACCTTTGAACACCAAATCAGTTCATCAGTGAATCTGAGTGGATGTTTGTGCAAGAAGTGGTGAAATTCCCTGGAGGCGTTCCTGAGATATCACGTTCACGAGAATGGGATGGACGGATGGACAACCCTTAAACATAATGCCTCTAACTAAAACTCACAATGAGCTAAATGAACCTTACTTGACCCTGCTCTTTATCTCTGTGTTTGAGTATCAACCACAGTTTCAATGCCATCATTAAAAATAGGTGTAATGTTACCGTTTCCTTTATTATACTGTATTTGTCACAGTACTACTATATGTACTGATCTGTATTGGATGGTGGTGAGATTCCAGTAGGGAAAGGTCTTCATGAGATGGAGTCCACATTCTGTAAATGTACCACATATACACACACACACACACACGTACACTGTAATCACACACAAACATCACACATGACAATAGTGAACACGAGACGAGATCGTCATGGAAAGTATGGAGTATCCTCGATTAATTTACTGCTTCCCGGGTTATGCACAACATTTTCTTGACGTTACCTTGAAAAACACACTGTAAACACTGAAATGAGATTCTGCCATGATTTAAATGGACTCCTCTGACATAAATAACCTCCATGATTGCACATCTGCGTGATACTTACAAAGCTCAGAGTGTAAATAAAATTATTCTAGCTGTCATTTACCAGATCTTAAATGTAACCATGTTTTCCACTGTAGTGCTGTGAGGTGGTGCTTGGATTGTGAGTGTAGCAATTTCATCCTTGCATGCTGTCCTTCTGATTTCCACCCATCCATCAGCAACAGTTTGTGGCAGACACAGCATGTCACGGCATCTTTTCTGGGAGAGGAAGTGGTGCTTCAGAAGAGAGATAAGAGCAGGAAGTGGTCGGAAATAGGTTGATGTGTCGTAACTGTGTCTTCCCTCATGTTGTGTGACACCACGGCTCTTATTCACAACACAACTCAAACACAGTAGAGAGCAGAGTGAGCTACTCATACAAGTAAAATTATGCATAAACTATATCTTCTTTTCTCAAATTTGTCCCAACTTCAGAGCTTTTCTTAAAAACATCTTATATATTGCCTAATTTTCTCAAAAATTGTTTAAGGGAAAGACTTTTTGGAAATCCGTCTTCAATTACAATAATCGTAAGTAATGTGGTCTCACATGGTAATTTTCCAACTGTTACTATTTAATTCAAACTGCTTTATTTCTTGCAATTAATAATTTATAGCTCAAACATCCTCTGAGCCCAAGGCGACATCTACTTGCTTTGTCAGCCAAACTGTCTAAATCCCAAAAGTATGAAGTTAACAATGAATCCTAACACAGAAAACAAGGTATGATCGGTTAATTACTGGAGAAAATGGACTACTTAAAAAATATATGTGAACCATTGCACATGTCATTGAAGGACACATGTATAATGTTATCCATGTCAACAAAAAGCTGCTGACAGAGACTCCTTGAGATTTTTTACTTTTTCAATATATGAACCTTTACTGCGACAAACTTTTGACAAATTCCAACTTGGAGGCTTGTGCCATCCTCTTCCGAATCATCCACACTAAAGGATATATTGTCTAATTGGAATTGATTTCATTGGTAATGTATGGTAGGTGAACAAAAACACCTCATTGTCTCCTCTCGCTTCGCAACTCTATAGTTCTACTAATCAACTAAGCTTCTATTTCAGCGCTAATTATAACACTATTTATTTCTAACACCTGACTATTGACCATCACACCTTTGAGAGTCAAACTAAATAAAGAAAATGTTTGCACATCTGTGTTGGATTCAGGTCCTATCATGGCAGACAGAGAGCTGCTGGTATTAACCCGTCTCTGTTTGTGTGTTATGCTTCAGTTCAGTGAGCAGCACGCTGACCAGAGTGGCTACAGGATGGTGATTAAGCCTCTTGGCAGATTATCTTGGACGGCTTTGTCCCAAATGCATCATGGCTCTGCTGTGACCACTTCACACACACTTCCAAAGAAGACCAACAGTCCCTTTTCATGACTAATATTTAACGAAGCAGCTTTGTGTTTTATTTCTGAAATGAACCGTCTGGGGGGGAATTCTGAAATAACTAATAAAAAAAGAAACACAAATGTTTTGAAATTCATCCCTTCTTAATAATGAGTTCACAATTCAGATACTCTCACTGGACAACAATACAAAAGGCCTGGCCTTGACCTGCAAATGAGTATGGTAATGATGTTGAAAGTAGGAATGACATTATAATTCCCTTCCTGCTGTGCTGAGGAGGGAATCTTTGTGGTTCATTTGCTGTGCATTTTGCCGGATGTAGCCGCATCGTTGCTCCTTGAGTGATTTGGAATCTTTTACAAAACCTTTTTGTCTCATTAGTGTATAAACTCAGTCATCAAACACCAGGGGAAGCAGCCGGTTGTGGTGGTTAACAGACAGAAACAAAGCTGCAGCTCTTTGCCACGAGGACCTGACATTAATCTGCACGTCTCTTCACACTCAAGTCTGATCTTGCCTCGGTCTCTGCACGCAAAGCAAGCAGTGTTTACCCCTTTTATGGTAGGGCAGGATGAAACATTTAGCGAAAGATCTCTTAAGCCATCAAGATAAATTTATGAGTGCTCGCGGCAGCGTCTTAAACGAGGCGTGTTTTCCAATTTTTGAGACAAATTGGTATGACAAAATAATTTTCGTTTTCACCAAAAGTCACATAGATGTCCACAAGCAACTCTACTTAAGCTGGGATCCCCCTCATTACCTTTGACTTATTAGATCTTAAGATGTAGCTGGAGACAAACGTAGTTAAGACCCTAAATTAGGAGTTAGATACTGAATATGATTTCCCAAACCAAACAGAAGATTAAAATTGGATGATCCTGCAAAAAACAGCAGATCACATTAACATTTTTGACCACCTGTTACCTGTTTATATCGCATTTAATTCTACATCTGTGCATTGCAATTACAGAATAGAGGAGGCGAATTAACATCAACATTGAGTTATAGTTAAAATCACAAGCACTACAGTTGAACACATCTATCACTCCAACTTCACTACATAAAGGGAATACTTCTTCCTGCATTGGATCTGCAATGTTATGGACTAATGTTGTCCCTTTGACTCTATCCTTTCTGCAAAGATATAAACACTTTTGCCTCTAGATGTGGTCTGACATCACCTTGGGTATTTAATATCACGCACTCTGTCCTTAAATCGCGTGCTGTAGAATCGTCCAATATGAGCATAATTTCTAGGGACACTGGGCTTCAACAATGAAATTTCATCTTGTCAAAAAGTAAAAGGGAAAAACTGCAAAGTACCATCTTCATGCTTCGGCTGGGATGGAATATCATCTTTGACTGCAAATTATCCCAAGACTAGACAATCACTGTTCTCTGTAATATCCTCTCTTTAACAGCTGCCAGGTATTCAGTACTTCACACGCAGCTTTTCCACTTTCTAAAGTAACATACAGCCGCAACATAAAAAAAAACAATCCCCCTGTGTCAGTTCTCCTTCAGCAGTTCAGTGCAGCTCACATTGATTGCATGGCCCTCAAAGCCTGAGGATGAAAAACAAACATTTCCTGAAGGCCACTGTGTCTGTCACTGAGCTCAAAATGGGTCAGATGATCGTTTTTTTTTAAGGTCCGTCTGTTGTGAGCTTCTTTAGCTCCATAGCGGCAACGAGCCGTATGCGGTCACTGTCACAAAGCGTGAAAACTGTCACCCATTCATTACCCTTTACCTCCAGTGTGGAGCCTATTACCAGTGCAATCAAGAACCTTATAGAGAGACCTGTCATCGCCTCCCACTAGATGACAGATCCCTCTGTGAAATGTAATTTTGTCCACATAATATCCCTTTTCATGAAATGACTCAATACTTTTCCCTCTAAAAGAAATAAGGGCCTGGGTGACTGAACACTAATCATTGACTTTACAGTCTGTGCATTGATGAATATTGGACAGGTTAAGTGCTGATAATTATTGATTGAATGGGACGCAAACATGAGAACATTTGCATATCGATCAGTCTTTTCGTTATTGTAAGGGAGATGTACCTAAACCAGTGTGTGACTCGGTGTGTATATGAGCAGCGGTACTGTCTAATCTCTGGCTGTCAGTTCTGTTCATAATGGGGAGTTAGGTAGCCCAGTGAGGGACATCGCTGTGTTCACGCACCGTGTCTATTATCTGTCACACAACATCTGGCGGCAGTAAGTTGATGTGCTCCCTCATTGTGCTTTTATTTATTTTTTAAACTCAGCCTACTGGAAAAAAAATAAAGCAGATGGGTTTCTGCATGGGGCTGTTCTCAATCAAGTAGAAAGAAAGAAACAAATTCAGAGACTAACTAAATCCCAGTAGCCTACTGTATCTTTTACAAGGCTCAGTAGCGAATGAACAAAACTCGACCGCCGTGATATCCCTGTGAGATTGCTCTCAAGCTTCAGTGACCAAACAGCAGTGGTGATGCAACGAAAGGAGAATGTTGTGCAAAACCTGGGTTGGGTCCTGTTTAATCTCTGGAGAGATGGAAAAGTTGGACCCCCTCAGAAGAAGTTGGGTGTGACCATACTTACGAAGGAGGACCTTTTTTCGCAACAACGACACACACAGAGAGATTCGGAGAGCAGACCCTTACCGTATTCTCGGTGAAATTGTAATCCAGGGAGTATTGTAATTTGCCCAGTTTCTGGTCCTCCTTGGGCTCTGCCTCTTTCTCCGTTTCAGTCAGCCCTGTCTCTGCATCCTCCTCATCCTTCAAGGCCTGAAGGAGACACCCACCAAGAGTCAGTGTCGCCTGTTTGTCGCTGGTGCTAGCACCCAGCCAGCCGTTCCCCCGCCCAGGTCCTTCCAGCGGACCTACTCCTGTAAAAGCTGCCTTTTTGTTTTATGGTGTAATAAGGGGGTGGGAGGGGGAAACGGGGGGGAAGCAAGCACTAAAACACCATAGCAGTTAACACCAGGACATGCTCTGTGATGCACTAAAAGCCCCGGGCCTTGTCCCTTGAAGATGCTTTTCTATCAATCTCTGGGTGTTTCTGTCTAAAGAGAGGAAAGTTCAAATGATGTCGCCAGAGATGAGAGCAATGAGAAGGCAATAGAGGAAGAAGAGGGGAGGGAGAAGAGAAGGGCTGCCCCCTGAAAGTCGAGGAGTCGAATCAACCGTTTTTGAACCCACAGGCCAAGTTGAGCGATCGTTTTTCTTTTTATATCTATAAAGAACTTTGTGCTCTTGTAAACAATCGAAACATGAACGCATTGGTTTTTATAGATATAAAGATTAGATATGCCGCAAAAAAGCCACAATTCACTGTAAACAAGTCTTTGTTTTAAGACGGGTGGGTTTGCTGACATTGTTGCATTGAGGACAGTCTGTCCAGTCCCTCCCAGCAGGGAAAGACGAAAGTCCACTGCCCCACAGAGGCCCATGTCCGGAGCCGTAAGGCACGTTCACCCCGGGCCTTTCCAAACTGACCTAGAGTCAGTAGTGGTGTTGGGCCACGTAGGAAATGCACCCGGCAAATCCAGCGTCCCAGGGAGAGGTCCCATGATGGGATCTTCCCTGAGCGGCTGAATGAAGGAATGAATCCCCCATTATCAAACTATGCTGGGCAAAAATCATCACTGAAACCCACGCCCCTGGATTTTTGGACTGACAGATAGTCTATATGGTAAAAAAAAACGGAACGAATAGTCGAAACCGATTTCTATGGATTCAGACTTGAGGTACAGCCCTTCTTAAGAGACACAGATTGAGGACAGTTAGAAGAGAGAGAGAGAGAAAGAGAGATGCTTTCCAGAAAAGATCACAGCAAGACAATTCCCTTGACGTTATTTCAGGCAGATCAAGTCTCTGGCAAAAACACATATCAAGTGGGAAGAGTCTGAAGTGGCAGAGAGAGAGAAGGGAAGTTGCCCTATCGCTAGCCTGGCACTGAGGGTAAAGGTAGCAGGGGGGAGGCATTGGTGGTGTTGCTGGTGCTGGGGGGAGAAAAGGAGGGGTGCTGGTGGGGGTTAGGGTGGAGGAGTTTCTTATCAGACCCACATGCGATTGAAGAGGCAAAGACTAGCTCTCAAGGTCATTCATTCAGTGTCAAAGTTGCCTTCCAAGATGTCTCTTTTTTCTTTATGCATGCAGAGCATTCTCTGTCGTTCAAACCAGTGCTCTCGTGAGATCCCCCCCCCATTCCCCCATTCCCCCCAAGTCTGGTTACGCAATCAAGACACAGTCGCATTGTCACCATAACCCCTAAAGCTCTTATGTGATCCCCTACGTCGATGGTAGCTAGAAGCATCATGCCAGCAGTGGGTTGGGGAGGTGTTGGTAACTGGGGTTGTAATGTACATCGGGGGGGCCTGCTTCTATTAGTTTGTCAAGTTGCTCATGTGAAAGCAAAAAAGGCTGAACAACACTGATTGTTTTTAAAAAGAAATCTGCTGAGCCACTTTGGTCTCTGTCTTCTGGGAGAAAATCGGAATTTAGGTTTTTTTTAGGTTTCTTTGACACATTAAAAAAGGGTAAAAGTAGAGCAGGTAAAATGATTGAGGAAAATAAAATCCCCTAATTTATCAAATGTGTGAATTTATATGATCTTATAAAGTTAATACAATTTCTGCGTATCAGTTCTCTGGAAAAGGTACGATCTGTTTCACTTGGGTTGACAGATGCAGAAATGCTAAATTCGACTGCTTCCTTTTCATCAGCAGTTTCAAAAGAGCATTTACTTGTAGAGCCTCTCAATCATTCCACGTTTCGCTCGCGGCCACTCGTTTGAAATGCAAATTAAAGATTCAAAAGGCAGGAGACTTTAGCTTGGCACAAAATAAATCAGCATGGTTCAACCTTGTCAATGCGCACCCAGTGTTTCTTTCATACGTATATATGTGCGTATGCAAGTTGTACACACATATATACAGCAGATATACATGTACTGTATGCATAGTTACATATATTTGGTTCTATGGGAGTAAGTTGTTGTCAAGAGGCTATAAAAACAAAACATCAGAGCAGCAGGCTTAAGAAGATCCAACAGCAATTTGGAACCTACCGCCAGTGACCATCCCGAACAGTCATCAGACACAACACAGATAAGGAGGACATAGAAGGAAGAAACACAAATTAAAACAACCACACACAGGAGTTAACACACCAGAGTCTGGGCACACCGGGAGAAATGACCGCTTGCCTCCGAAGTGGCAGATTCACCGATCTCAGAGATTAGCTATAAGGGCGGTCTTTTATTTTGATTAATGGCTATTTGAATATATAAAAAAAATGGATGCTTCTAAGGCAGCCAGAATATTGGAAACTAATGGGAAATCTTGTTCTCTAACAAGCACAAGTGATGTGCTGTAGCGCGGCTATTTGGTTGACCTTGCTGGCTGTTAAAGCTGCTCTCTGTCACATTAGAAAATAAATGAGTCTTTAACATCTTAATATTAATTCATGCTTTCTTCTGCAATAAGTAATGAAGTATTAAAACATTGCCAGTGGTTTCTATCTACGATTCAGATGATAGCAACAGATGATAGGTGTTGCAGCAAATTTAACACATTTTGTACATGATTCCACTAAGGACGGCGGTATAATGATGCTCCGCCTGTGCAATTAGTGCTCATCTCTGAAGTGTCAGGGTTTTCCATTGCTACCCCGTTCTGTTACTGGTGAAAGGTACAGTCTAATTACATTTCCCTCATGTGTTTTTATCGGATTGGTGATGTCATTTCTCTTGGTGGATACCACTTCATTACACGGCAAATGTTACTCACACTCTTCAACATGTGAGCAGGTCCTCATATGACAAAAAGAAACACTCAGGAATGAAAAAGTAGGAGAAAAAGAGAGAGATTGAAACACTCTCTCTTCAATCTGAAGCCATTTTAATGGCTTCCATTAAATCTCCTGTAATTAGACTGAATTCTATTTTTTAAGTAGGTGGTGAAATATAATAGTATGTTATACTGTATGTATATATTTGGCAACAATTATATATAAGACATACAAAATACATACAGTAACAGCAATTGCATTTAAAAAATAGGAACATTTTTGAACATTATTCTCATACTGTTGGTGAAAACACACCTTAATGTGTTCATGCAACTGCAAATGTGATCAATCAAATCTGTCATAATACAGCAGTAGTAAAAAAGTATGTCCAACAGAAAAGAACGTAAAAACACTAAACATTATTGGATATAGTTTTATATATATATCTGGACAAATATTTGTTTTACTTCTAGCATAACATCGTGCAAAATCCAGCAGAAACAAACAGTTTTGGGCGTTAAGCGCATTATTAAAGGATTTGTTCTGGATTCTAAGCGTCAAAAGTTCAAAAGTCTTTACCTCGGTTTTGGCTCCGTCCTTGACGTCCATCATGTTGATGGCATTTTTGCCCTTGTCTTTGCCCTTCTTTTTGTTTTTCTTCTTGAATATCCACTTTTTGCAGACGCAGAAGCAGCACGCTAACACCAGGATGATGGCCACGAAGGCGATAGAGACAATGGCCCATGACGGCACTGTGGAGAGAGACAAACGGGGAAAGAGTTTGGATCAAACTTATGGGGGGAATAAAAACGTTGCAGTGAAGAAAAACAACATTTCTGTGAAAACTAGCGGTTATACCAACTGACTGAGGTGAGATAAAATGAGACACTCGATCAGCACCTAAGCCAGCGGCCGGGTCCATCAAGAGGTGGCAGACTCCTAATGATCGGGACAAGACCCGACTGAACAGCCTCAGCCAATTT
Source organism: Anoplopoma fimbria (assembly GCF_027596085.1). Taxonomy (NCBI): domain Eukaryota; kingdom Metazoa; phylum Chordata; class Actinopteri; order Perciformes; family Anoplopomatidae; genus Anoplopoma; species Anoplopoma fimbria. The sequence goes on along the minus strand of NC_072471.1, from coordinate 9,058,053 downwards.
AGTGGAGGTAACAGATGTTGGCATTTTCCACTTGCCATTTACACAAAAGATTCTCAGACGTCTGACACTTTCACGGATAATCACCGGCAACACAGAACTTGAGCTGGGTCTGAGAGCGGTGGTAATTTTTTTGCCGGGCTGGACTTGAAAGACATTAGCGATGGTGCAGCCATGAAAAGGCGATGATGCAGTAAAATCAAACAGATTCACGGGGGTTTTGACACACATTGTTCACATGCTCTCTGCTGCTGCATTACCTTTATAAAAGCTATGAAATTAGTCTTTTGTGTTGAGATTTAAGGCTTTGAATGTCTAATGGTTTAGAGAAAAACCTTTCTCAGAAGAAAAAACCTAGTCTCATTGGTTGAATTAAACCTGAACATTTAGATTTCAGTTCACGGGGAAGTTAAGAGTGCAAGAGCGAGAGGGTTTCTTTAATTTTAAATGTTGTGATCCAATAGTCAATTTCCTGGTAATCTTGTCCCCTCAAAACATTTATTTTATGCCCTCCAGCTGAGTAATGTTGTTTTTGTGTGACGAGAACTGAGCCGCCGCCCAAACAGCTTGTCATGTGTTGTTATAAACGTAGAGTTTCGATTTAGGATTTCAAAAAGTTTTTTAACCTTCAACACAGCATGAAAATAAACTTAAGAGTCTTCTTTCACTTTTGACAATATCACTTTAATGTGGTTTGTTTATGCCAAAGGACAACTCTCCCTTGATGGTGCATTTTGTTGCCTTTAGTCAGGTTGGAGAGACATTCATTAATCTATCTATGAGGTGTTTTTTAATAGTATTGGACAAAAAGTCTGCGCTTGCCTTTAAGCAGTCAATTTGGGTTAAATGCTCACTTCATCGGATTCCATCAGAATTTTCTGTTTTAAAAGACACGTTTCTGCTAAAATCACAATATATAAATATATTTTTTGGGAGTAAACTATAATCAATGCTTTTTAAGACCTTTCAAGAGTTAGAGATAAGCTGCTCAGCTAAATTATTATGTTTAAAAGAGGCACATATCTTCTTGTTTCCTCCACCAAATGTTGTTGTCCTACCGTGTGGACCTGACTGGAGAAACTGGACAACCGGCGGTTAACTCTGTCACCTGCAGACTGTCAGACACTCAGCTCAACAACACAGTGAAGCTCTAACAGCTTGCTGCAAACACAGTGACACCTTTCCCAACTATAATCAGTGGTGCATGCATACAGCTACGGTATACACCACACACACACACACAATGATGGAAGGAGGAGTGGGTTGCTTTAAGTAGCAGAGAGACGACAGAGAGTCCAGATGGGCTGAAAATAATGAGAGACCTCGCAACAGACTTCTCCCTTCAGCAGTTGTAATCGCTGCTCCTTTATTCTACTCAGCAGACACCAAACACCTGGCAGCCCACCCTTCATTTTAATAGAGAGGAATAACAGACAAATGAGCCAATTTTGGAGCATGAATTGGTTTTTTTTTTTTCAGTGTTTACTACTCTGAGAGTACTGAAAGGAAATAGGGAAAACTTCTGACTGCAATTTTACGGAATCCCTGAGAGGCAAGTGGGGAAAAAAAGGAGAGTCTGGTGATCAAATTTCTAAATAGTATCAACAATAATCTCTTCTCTGCTGTAAGAAAAGGTGAAAAATTACTTGCCAAGAATATTCTTCTAAGTTTCTCAATTTTTTTTCATCTGTGAAACAGATGGGAAAGAAAAGTTGGGAAAAAGTATTGGTGTGTGAAAAAAACCATTATATTCATTATATGAACCTTGTGTTTAGAGTTCATGGAGAAAGTCAAAACTTTTTTTTACTTGTTTTCACGGATGAAAACTGAAAAGTAAAATTAAAGTAAGTAAAATTTATTATCCTGTAAAAACTTTATTGACCAGTTCATAATTTATAAACACAGGAGGGAAAGGAATTTAGATCAATCTTAGAATAAAGATCACCAGAATTTTTTTTTCTCACTTTTCACTTAAGGCCTCCGTACATTTGTTACATCTTAAAAACATATGCAATACCGAAGAAACAAATACAAAACATTCATCATCATCTCCAGAAATACAAACACAGTTCACGTCATGGTTCATTTAAGGAAGCAACCCAATGGCGGTCACAAATCCAACAAACCAATAGATAAAATAAGTCCTTTGAAGACTTTATCTGAAAAACTCCAAAAAGACCCATCAAAACAGAAAAGTTTATTACAGTCTATCACTCTGGGGTTTTTTGCTCGCCAGCATTCAGCTGTGGTTTCCTCGCCGAGGTCCGAGGGGGGAGAGAGAGAGAGAGGAGGAAAATCAATGCTCTGTTGACAAAATCAATAAGCACTCTCCTCCAAGGAAAAAACAGTGAGTGATGCTCTAAAATAACTTAAGGATCTCCAGCTTTGGCCTCGCCCAGGAGCGGTGTGCTGATGGAGGTGACACGGGATGGGACTTGTTTACTATGAGCCATCTGAAACCGACAGCATTTCCTTTAAAAACTTGAAACTATACCGAGAATAAACTGTGAGTCGGGTAGAGTTTCTTGCGGTTTAGAGACATAAAAAAAAAAAAAGAGACTGAATTCTGATTGGGATACTTGTTATTAAGAAGCCAAATGTTGAATGTTTAACGACGGTCAAAGTAAAATTATTCACTTAAATTTTAATCTGTCATACAGATTTGTGGTGCAATTTCTTAATTTGACAATTTGTAAAGGGTTTAGAAGTAAATATACCTAATAGCTTTGTTAATGGTTAATAACACTTTCACCAATGTTTCATAGATCAGTTAAAAGCCATTATTAAGGGATTATTTTGTGTTTGAAATTCGGAAAAATCCAAGGGACTAGTTGTACCGTTTGGCCGCTGACCTTCTTAAAAAGTTTCACAATGCCTCTGGACTAAATGTCCAACATATTAAACAGCAAACGAGAAAGATTTAAACCGCTTTATTAACTACTTATTCATATTTATGGCTGCAAAGTTAATAGTTTATAACAGTAGAAAGTAAGAAAACCATGAGAATGTTTGAAAGACAGTGTTTACCCTTCGGTGTTATGTAGTTATACATGTTGGTAATCAATTTGTAAATGTTTGTTTATGTTAAAAAGTTGTTAATAAATGGATTTTAGTCCAGATGCTGTGCAGATGTTTGCAGGTCAAACTGTCCGATCAGTCACATGGATTTAGTCACAGCCTGGCAACCCTTATGTTGCTCTTTCTAAATGCTTATAACTGAATTATAAAGCTTGAGTAAATGTTTTGTTAAAGCCATTGTTACAATTTATAAACCCTCATTAGAAGGTAGTACTAGATATTTCTATGCTAAGAGCTTGAAAGACTTTACAGAGAAGTTCTGGCTTCATCTCCAGTTAGTTTTTTATAAAAATCCTGCTGACATTTAAGAAAGGAACTCCTGACACCTCTAACCTTGGACAAAAAACAAGAACATTTATTTTCTTATACATATGAGCAGACTGTGGCACATTTCAGCACTGGAACAGCTACTTTACACGTCGCACATACAAATGCAAACACAAGGTGACGTAAGCCGACAGCCCTTTAATGGAAGTGTCGGAGACGGGACAAAGCAAAGCGATAAGAATCAGCTGGAACTGATTTATTTTTTGCCCAAAATAGAAGCTCTGATTAGCATAAATCTAAATAAACGCTCTCTTTCATAACTCCTAAATGCTTATGTCACTCTACACTCATTCTGGCATTTCATCAAAAGCTCACGACGCCTGATGATATGACATTTAGCCAGTTACAGTGGAAATCACCACATGAACCCAGCCCTTACCTTATTCATCAGGCGTGCGTCTTCCAGTGAAAAGGCACTTCTGTGCTCCTTAATTAAAGAAACCTGAGTCCCAAAAAGCAATAAAAGTATCCCCTAATTAACTACATTGTGTGAGTGTCTTCTCTAGAATGAGAGAAAGCGAGCAGGAAAAAAGAAAATAGAGCGGGAAAAAGTGAAAGAGAGGACGAGGGAGCATTTGCAGCACGGACGCTGCACTTCAACTCCCAGCACTTAGCTCTTGTTCCGCTGAGTTTCTCTAATGGGTGGGTTGCGCATGATGAAATCCAGGGTTTCTGTTCTTTTTACAGCACTGCCATTGAAATGGTGTATGGCACCGGAGCACTAACCAATGAGACATATATACAGCGGGTAAAATAAGTATTGAACACGTCACCATTTTTCTCAGTAAATATATTTCTAAAGGTGCTATTGACATGAGATTTTCACCAGATGTCGGTAACAACCAAAGTAATCCATAAATACAAAGAAAACCAAACAAATAAGTTCAGAAATTAAGTTATGTGTAATAAAATGGAATGACACAGGGAAAAAGTATTGAACACGCTTACTGAAATTTATTTAATACTTCGTACAAAAGCCTTTGTTGGTAATGACAGCTTCAAGACGCCTCCTGTATGGAGAAACTAGTCGCATGCATTGCTCGGGTGTGATTTTGGCCCATTCTTCCACACAAACAGTCTTCAAATCTTGAAGGTTCCGTGGGCCTCTTCTATGAACTCTGATCTTTAGTTCTTTTCTTTGTATGTATGGAGTACTTGGGTTGTTACCGACATCTAGTGAAAATTTCATGTCAATAGCACCTTTAGAAATATATTTACTGAGAAAAATGATGACGTGTTCAATATACCCGTACATGTATATAATATACCCGCTGTATAATATATATATATATATATATATATATATATATATATATATATAAATATTACTTTGTAGAACATTTTAGTGGTTCCTCGTACACCAGTGGAAGTATTAATTCCACTGAATAATGCCATATCTATATTCAGACAGTAGAAAAGGAAATATAATACGCCACATAACCTCAGCAAAAAAGATTTTGGCTCTGATGCACCACATTTCTGGGTTTGAGCTCCGTGACAAGAACTTATCAGATCTCATTTTAAGAGATGGTCAAAGAGCGAAAAGCCAACTTTCATTATATTTTGTGTCCTTTAAAATAATGCAGATGTTCTTAAAGTCACTCCGTAGATATACAGTAAGAGAAAGGAAAGTATTAATATACATGTAGGTCTATGAGTCATTCCTACAGTTTTTGAGGACTGTGCAATTGTGAGTGAGATAAGTAAAATATACAAAATACTAATAAAAATGATGGCAACAACTCTGAAAGTAAGACCTAAATTGTAATAAAAACAGATTATCCTTTATTACTAGTAGCAAGCATTTCAGTGTATGTCAGTCACATTTATGAAGTCTCAGTATTTTGTTGGATGTGAATTCAGTTATTCTTTAAGGTGCTCAGAGGAATGAACATTTAAACATTTATCATTTACATTAAAACTTGTTGCTTCCTCTGTAGAGAAAGATCCAGTCAAAACACCAGAACAGCTACTGAATAGAGCTTGAAGTGAGATTGTGTATCCTTTTCAAGAAAAGCATTAATCTATATCCACTGTGATCAGCATTAGTTTGTCACTTACATTGATGGATACTTCAAATTAATTTCATAAAGATTAATGCCAGCGCTGTAAGACGTCTCTGCTCAGACTCAACTCTGTATTTCACAAAGAGTTCCTCCGCCCCATCTCTGGTAATACAGAGCACTTTACATTTGACAGAAAGCTTTTATGAACTGGATAGAGTTTGATGGATGCATTTAAAAGGGTACGTGTGTGTGTGTGTGTGGATGTGTTGTGTGTGTGTGTGTGTGTGTGTGTGTGTGTGTGTGTGTGTGTGTGTGTGTGTGTGTGTGTGTGTGTGTGTGTGTGTGTGTGTGTGTGTGTAATATTGCATCTGGGTTATATCCACTTCCAGCAGCCCACACTAATCCAATGTGGCAGGACTCTGTTGGTCAATTAACCTTGACATTAAATCTTGTTACGCTTATGAGAGAAACACTCTGTCCGCGACCTTTCCCCGCTGAGGCTTGTTTAAGCAAACAATATGACTCCAGCAGGGAGCATCTTATAATTATCTGTAACAATGAGAGCTTATGATAATGAAAAACTGTCCTCTATGTTAGCTTGATACAACAAAAAAAGGGCTGGTCTATTTCTTTGTAATTTGGTTAAATTATTTCTATTCTGTCTGGTTCAATATTCAGATTATTATCAGAACATGTTGATGCAGCGACACAACGCATCTGCGAGAAACTCTGAGTTGAAGTGACACTACATTAACAGTGCAGGAAGAGGATTTACAACAAGAGATGACACCAGATAGAAGAGCATTGTAATTTTGAGGCACAAAGAAAAGTAGAGCAGCTTAATTTGGAGCACAAAGATGAATGGACAGCTTTGTTTTCTTTGCTTTCAGAGTACAACTGTATTCACACTGCAAATTTAACCATTTGAACTTGGGCAACACCAAATATAAGCACCATTTTCAGCCTTAATCTCATCCGACTTCCTAGGGCACCTTCTATTATATATATATATATATTTTTTATTTTCAATACATATTATTTTTCAGATGGAGCTTTTTAAGCAACAATTGACTGAAATATCTCAACAACTTTTGTACAAAATTTTGTACATATATTCTTGCTCCCCAGAGGATGAACCCTGCTGATTTAAGTGTTCCCCAGAACTTTCCTCTGGCGCCGACATAAGGTCGAACTTTTCTTAATCTAAATGTGTCCAATAGCTTGGTTTGGAGACTTCAGCTCTCTATTATCATAAGGATGTTGATATCCAATTGCATATATAATTTAAGCCCCAAAAAGCCTTGTATAACAAAAACAACACAAACTGCCACCACTGTTGCTCATATTCAGCTATTTCTGAGTGTTCACAGGTGGAAAAACAGCACTAAAACAAGTCATCATGTTTACAAAAGCTCCAGCGACAGAGACTCATAATTTGACCCTCAAATGCTGACAAAATCTCTGAGAAAGATAGATGATCTGTTTCCCATCTGTCGACTGAGGCAAACTGGTGCTGGTTGAGACTGATCTAGTTTGGGTTTGACCAGCACCTTAATGGTGTCTCATGACAGGCAAAACTTTTGCAAAGCGAGGGCAGAGAGTAGGCAACAATTGGCTCGTCGCCATGGCAGCAGGCAGGCAGACACGAACGGCTCTGCTGATCCACCACTGTAATCCCCCTTTTCACAAACTCTGCTGTCTGTTGATTGTGAGCAGCCACAAAGTCAAGTTGAGACACAGTCAAGCTGTGACGTATCTTTTTGTATTTTTCCTTCAGCTTTGTCTAAAGTTTCACCACAATGTCTTTAAATCTTGTATTCTTATTTTACTACATTTTTAGTTGCAACCACCAAATGTATGAGTCAGTCAGAGTGCACAAAATAAAGCTTTGTTGGATATATGCTTTTGTGGGACAAAACAAATAAACACAACTTAAACTTAACTTAAAAACTGCCTGGATTTTGTCAAATAAAAACTGAATTAAAATAAAATTGATTAATTATGACGGATTGCTCCACTAGAGGGTAAAATATATCTTTTAATTAAACCCTTTTTGCAGCTTTCAAAATGTTTGTGAGTGCCTTTGGCTGCCTAAAAGCACAAAGCCGCTGATTAAAAAGAAAGAAATATATATTTCCTTGAAATGTCAATCACTTGTCTGTGTTATTTGGAGTAACAGCTGGTGGAGCCAACAGTCATGGATCAAACAGCTTCTGCGCTCAGAGGTTAATTGTTATCGGGAGGCAAAGCCTTGGGTGTTTGAATAACGTACGAAGAAATTCAATACACTGGTTTCCTTTGAGGCAACGTCTCCGCTCAAAAGTCACAATATGGTTTAGTGTGATTACAAAGTCCGACCTCAGTGTGTGTGTGTGTGTGTGTGTGTGTGTGTGTGTGTGTGTGTGTGTGTGTGTGTGTGTGTGTGTGTGTGTGTGTGTGTGTGTGTGTGTGTGTGTGTGTGTGTGTGTGCTCATGTTTGTGTGAAAGGATCATTCACAAATTGATTGTCAGGCTTCTTTTTTGTTTAAGGAATTATTATACACACACTTTGTGCAAAACAATCATGTTGATATATTTAAATTATTATCCATTGCCTCTGATATCAATCGCTTTAGTGGGGGCTTTTCTCAATTCTTCAAACCTTATTTATTTAGTTTGTATATGCAGAAGAAAAACTTAGTTTTGGGTTTTTGTAATGTGAGGATTTGGTGTTTTTCTTGGTTTTACATCTTTGTAAATCTCTAGGTTTTGTACTGTTGGTCAGACAAAAAAAAGCAATTTTAACCATATATCACCTACAGCTCTAATAACTATTTTCAGACAATGTATACCCTAAACATTACCAGATTAATTGAAAAATGCTCAACAAAATTATGAAAAATAGATATAGTAAATAATGTCTATGTTTTGGAAAAGATTACTCTTTTTTTCTGTCTACAGAAAAATGTTTTCATTAAATTCTGGACCAAGTAGGTCAAATACCTTACGGCCCTTTTTTGTTGAGGTATTGAATGAAAGACCCTGTAACGTTTTCTTAGTTTAGCAAACCTTATTGCTTTTTATTCTTTTTTCACCTAAGTCTACCTCCTAAAGAGAGCCAGAGGAAATAAAACTGCTTTTGTTCTGATGTATGTTTGTAATTTAAACTGCTGTCCCCAAAAATAAAATAAGTTAGTAAGACCATAACAAAACTGCTTCGTAATCAATATACCTCACCACACTGGAATACAGAGTAGGTGAGATTACTGGAGAAAATATGCAAGCAAACATATTTTTGTGACTCTTCCTTCAAGATCTAAGTTGAAGAAATAAAGCCCAGTAAAAGCAGAAAGACTGCGATAAAGTCTGCTGGTTTTTGGAAGCTTGAGCCATCAGCCAGCAGATGAAGCTGAGGCGAAAATCCCCTGCTCAGAGAGAGATATGTCCTATAGATCCTGATGGACAGAAATTGTGCAACAAGTTTGGCCGCTCTGACAGCCCCATGCGACCGGCCTCAAAGCCTGCAGAGCTTAAACTGGGTTATAAGCCCCAAAAAAGAAAACCTTCTACAGAAGCAATAGCTGAGCGTGCAGCTTCTCATCTCGCATATTCCTTGTTGAATCTGCCGCCCGGCTGACTCTCCAGACAGTATCGATATTCCACGGAGTAAACAAGACTTGGGGCATTCATCATCAGCTTGGCAGCACAGAGGAGAAAACACTGCGTTTGATTGAAGGGGATGAGGTGAGAAAACAGTAATTTAAAAACCCTGATAACGGACTGGCTTTTGTTGAGAAGCTCTCAGATAACTTTTCTGCCCAGGGTATACAAAAGAAGCCCACATTTATTTTTTTTATACAGATTACAATGTCAAGGAGAAGTATTGACTTGTCTTCTCTACTTCGAAAGATGGTGTCAAAAAATTGTCAGGATTGGGCTGGATGTAGTAGAAATAGCAATACATTTGCAAAACTGATCCAAAGGGGACACCAACCTTAAAAGCCCCATATTGGAATGAGAATACTGAAAACCATTGATCCTATTCATTCACCCTCTGCACCAGTACACACATTCAAAATTCAAATGCTTTCTCATTTTGCATCAATGACAATGTGCTGTTCAAGCCCACGTAAAAGATAAAGCTCATTAGTTTAAAGCATGAGCTATCTGAATATTAATGAGGTACTTTATTTTGTAAATCTGCAACATAGTCCAAATAAACCGTCCTCTGTGGGAGGAGGAATTTTTCATGCTGACTCTTGGAAAGAGGGAACATGACTGGTGGTGTCATTTGTGTCTTTGCTAAATAAATACAGCTTCTCTATTTCCTGCTGTGATAATTACTTCCACAGGAGCCTGCTAATATATATTTATGTTAAGATTTCTGCTAAATGCTGATACCCTTTTGGATCGCAAGGTAGTTTTTTTTATCCCAGATGACACATTGACAACCATATTATGTTCTGTACTTAATACTGCAAAATTCTCCAGGCACAAAAGCACATTTGTGGAAGTTTTTGGTTGGAATGTTTGGTGATAAAAGGGGGGGATGTGTTTTTATTATGTGGAAATGAAGACACAGTTTTGACTGAAAGCACAAGGAAGATAGAAAAAAATGAAAATCTTACAGCAAATAATAAGGCCAGTTATGCATAATTTATCATGTCAAACACTTGAATTATTGTTGCCAGATGTTTGTTCTCCACATCAAGTAATTCAGTAAGACAATTTCATTTAAACCAGTCCGTGCATGAAAACCTTGTATTTGTTTCTCACTGGATTCATTGAAAGTCTCATCAAAGCTGGGAAATGCTGGCGTTTTCTTGTGCGTCATCAGCAAAAGTTTACTCACATCTGATCATTTTTTTGAGTCACCGTTACATGAGAGTCACACTGAATGGTTTGAATGGTTTCGAATCAGAGGGAGTGTAATTATAGGCACATCGCATTTTCTTGCAAGGCGACTGAAAAACAGTGTTTATGAAAAGTGTAAAGCCTGCAAACTAGTGCATTTTGTATCTTTCTCAGTAGATGTTTTTTTTTTTTCAAATATTCAATGCAATCATGTATTTCTGCTTGACTTCTTAGACGTTTCTCTTTCTGGGCTTTTTGGATGGTTAACCACAAATGTAATCTTAGAGCCTATCAGCTGGAGTTTTTCCAATACCAAAACCAGTATTGGAAATGCCACATATACAGCCTTAAATACTGGATCGGGTATGCGAGTCTATGCACCATCCGACATCATTCTATCATACAATTTACAAGCTCATTTATGCTACACAGAAACAACAACTATATGTGTCACTTTTAACTTTTAAAAGCGATGAGAAAGAAGCGAGGTGGCTCACTCGTTGCATCTGCATCCGAAATTGATGAAGCCATATTGATTCTTTCTCATCTCTGTTGACAGTTGCACATGCCCAGTGCTGATCGGGCAGGTGCTAGCAGAAAGTGTGACGTTAACCAGAGCTAGCTAAACGTTGGCAATTTGGCAATGTTTTACAGTTAAACAGTCAAACTAGATAATAAGATAAATTCTATGGCATTCCTTCTTTATATGTATTTGTTAATGTTTTACAAAGAGTTTAACCTAAGCCAGGCCAAACAACCATGATAGCAGTTAGATCACATCCATAAAGGGTTAATTGTATTCAGCTGTTAAATAATAGTAATAACATATATATTGTTGTTTTTGATGCCCTGGTATCAGATTGGTACTTTGTATCTTATTGAGAAGGAAAAACTGGTATCAGAACATATCTGCTATCAGCCTTTGGTATATGAACTGACAAAGATTTAACTGGGATTTTAACAATGTCCGTTTAGATGTATTTTATGGATTGGAGTAAATGTCATGTATTACACTTGATTAGCTTATTTCAAATCAGACACTTCCTTCATTATCACAGCATCTATCTTACTAAATGCACGATAATCAACACAACCTGGTTGTTGCATAATACTCCACCGTTTACAGGGACCCAAACGCATCACTGATTGAAAGTTTTGAACAGTTTGGACGATTCTTTTTTAAAATGAATTCATGAATTATTTAGTCAAGAAAATGTCAGATAATAGTGTAAACTGTCAGTCACACTTTCCCAAAATCCAAAGTAACCTCTTTTGTTGTTCTGTCCAACCAACAAACTAAAATCTAAAGTTGTTCAAAGCCCTGAGAGGCAAGTGAAAAAAAATAAATCCATCTGTTCTAAATCTCTAAGTCTTCTATCCTGTGTTTATGACTTAAGAACAGGTGAAAAAAAGTAGTTTTGCCAGGATAATCTTTCTTAGAGGCTTTCAAGAGGCTGAAGTGCACCACTAACCCCTGTTCTAAATAGGACTAAAAGCATGATTGTTTTTTTCCAGGTGAGTTTCTATTAAATTGTAAACACACAACATATGTATATTTTATTAAGAGTGCACAGTGTGATTAAAACATGTTTTTACAGAAAAAAAGGATACTTGTTTTTTGCCTGAAAAACACTTTTCCTGGCAAAAACTTTTTTCCAGCTGTTCAGTAGTAGGTAAGTCAAAAACACAAGAGAGAATACAATTAAGGCTAGTTTTTGAAAATGAATCAACAGGATTATTTTATTCTTTTAACTCAAATGTTTGCCTCTTTTAGCATTTTTACTTAAAAACAACAAACAATATTAGTTGATGATCAAAGTAGTTGCTTTTCTTATTTCAGCTTAAACATTTTCCCAGTCTTGTACCTGAGAAAGTACTGTAAACATACTTACATGGGATTTTGTTCAGCTCATTCATGAACTTGTCCTTCAGCTTGGAAAAGGCCTCGTCCTTCTCCCCGTTGCCCGGGCCGGCCATGTTGGTGGTGTTGGAGCCGGCAGTGGAGGAGTAGGCGGTGGTGGGCTCGGGCGCCGCCGCCGCCAGCGCTTCCCTTCGACTCTCACTCATTGTGGCGATGCTGGGCAGCCAGGCAGATGCTGGAAAAAGTGCAGAAAGAGAAAGACGAAAACAGAGTGGGTTAGATTATTGTTTTGGGTTTTTTTCCGTCGCTTTGACAGATGCATGTCAGAGACGCACGGCGCTCGCCTTGTCAGATGACTGAGCTGACGCAGACCGTGTGAGCAGCTGCTGGCTCAGCCTGGGTAAACATCAGCTGTGGCCCAGAATGAATTGGCCAGCGCGCTGAATTCAGAACAAAGCTACTCACTCATTGCTTAAACTCCAGATTAGCATCACAGAGCAGAGATAAAATGATTATTTATTACTCTCCTATACACAGGCAGTAGATCTCAGCTCTGCTACTGGCTTAATTGAAATTCAGGGCTTTTAGAAGTCAAGCGAAACAAGTACAGTAAATAATGTTGCAGAGCAGAGAAGATTATTCACCCGCTATCTTATCACACTGTGCTCTTCGTACACAGCAGGTGTGTTTACTTAGCATTTAGGTCTTTTGTGAGGGGGAAGAAGGAAACAATGTGTTGCTTATGTTAACCAGAGTGTTTGTGTACTATATGTGTGGTTACAGTCATGTGTCCATGCATGTGCATTGCTTAAATGTTCAGTATATCGCAGCAGTATATCACTTTCACTGTGGGAGGTCAAAATGAAGCTCAATACTACTTCAAGAGAAAAGGAGTCACATACGGTATATTATTATGGTGATATAAGTACCAACTATCAGTGTATACTCCATACATTGAGCAGGAACTGGTTGTGGATTGTAGTAGAAATACATATGATTCTAATCCATTAGGCCTGCAACGAAGGGTTATTTTTAAAAAACAGTTAATTTGACAAGTTGATATGTTTTTTAAATATTTTTCTTTTAGTATAACATGTCAAAAAATGTTAAAGAGCTCAAGGTGACATCTTCAAGTTTCTTCAAATGTCTGACCAGAAGCCAAAAACCCAAGGATATTTCTTTTTCTGTCATATATATGACAAAGAAAGCAGCAAAACTTAACATTTGAGAAGCTGGAGCCAGTTAAATATTGAAATGCTTAATAGATAATCAAAGAAGTTGCAGATTAATCTTCTCCCTTATTTGTTTCTGTATCTTCTTTGTATTGTTTCTATAAGCAAAACATTAAAGCAAATTGTTAAAACAAGTATTTGTAATACCTATGCCTTTCATGCTTACAATGTATATTCTTCTACTATGTAAATTATATTAAAATTAAGTGTTTTTTTAGGAAAACACTGGCATCTTTCTTTGTTTTTCCAGTGTTGCGTACTACTTAGTATCATGATACACAACTGTTGAGAAAAGCTGCATCACCGTCACTACTGTAACCAGGAACTATTTATTGTCCACTCTGTGCAGGTACTAATTTGGCTCCGTCACCATGGCAATTAAAGAGGATAATGTCATACTAAGGTGTTAGAGTTTTTCCACCAGTACACACAATGAAGGTTGATGGCCTGATTTTCCTATTTTACCACAGTACAGTGCTCATTAAACTTGCATTTTCCAATTACAGTTTTGTTTCATAAGTGGCATTCTACTGTTGCCGACAAAAACTGAAAAAATTGAAAAATCTAAATCTTTCCTCAAAAAAATGGCCTCTAATGATATCTGTTTCTAAACCTCAAAGAGCTAAGCTCAAAATGTGGTGGTAAATCATCCTAATATTATATAAAAAAAACACGAGTAAAGTAAAAGACAGCTTCAGAAAGCTGAAATCCAATTCATGTTTCTCCGATTATATAAAATTAGGTTTCCAAAAGCAGCGAAGCAATTTCAACTGAATTACAGCAGCGATATGAAGTGTGCTTCTCCATGTGCTTCTCAGATATAGTTTAGCTGCATCTGGACACTTTAGTTGGGGGTTTAATTCTCCTGAATTTATCAAGACACTGATGTAGTTCTGATAATTAGCTACACGGAAAAAACAAACTATGATCTAGTGTTGTCACTGTGTATCTTCAAAATAAGTCATTTCCTATCGCCCTCTGATCTAGAGAGAGTCAATCATGCACTTACATCTCCCTCTACCTCGTCATTTCTCAGTCTACGATTTCCTGTTTACGACTAATACAAAAAGCTGCTGCGGTTATTAACACGGTCTAAGAAACAAGACCACATCAACCCTATCTTTGCATCCTTACAGTGGCTTCCTGTCGAATTGTCTACAAATCTCTCCATTGTCTCGCCCCTGCATATATCTCAGAGCTAAATTGTGTTTAAACCTTTTAATGTTACTTTATTTTCACATTTATGCACATATATGTCTTTACGCGTGTATTTATAAGCACATATGTCTTTCTTTGTGAAGCGCTTTGGTGCAAAACCTGTTTGCGTGTCAAGTGTTATATAAATCAAATAAACTTGACTCTTTGCTTTACTGAGAAGTCATGTCGTAGCATATTCTCTTGTTTACTTAGCTCTGACTGTAGTTGATGAGGGAGGGATGATCAGTTCTTATTCTCCGTACTCTTCCTGATTTCCCAGCTGATTGGGGAATTCAGTCTGGCAACGCGCCACAACCCTGTTTTTATATGATCTAGGTTATCTCTGCTACTGTTGGGACTGGTGCCAGCAATAGATGCAGTCAGTGGGTTTCAATAAACAAAGTAGATGCATTTGTGCAAAATCAATTGGCCATTGCCGACATGAAAGATTGTTCTTGGGAACTTGGAGGATATGATTTGCATTTATTAAGGCTGCTGCCTGGGAGTTGGATCCAAGAGGCAATGGAGAAAAGGCCGACTATAAAGGAAATCATCCCTGTAATTACAACAAATGTGGGTAATTATTTCACTTCATGGTTTCAAGACAACAACAGAAGCAAATGGGCAAAGAGAAAAAGCTGTCAAAATGTCTAGAATAACTTTATTTGTGCATTACAAGAAGCACACTGATGCTTCATTGACATCAAACTGAATATACAGTGAACATGTACTATGGACTTGGAAAGTGGTGTTAACAGATTTTTAGAGGTTTCTTTTTAGGCGTAGCAACATGACATGAATGGCATTAATGAACACTAATGCACACTGCCATTTCCTCTACCATTAGATCCTGCATATCTATCAAAGAGCAGGAAGACTTCAGTGCTGCAAATATCCAACAACCTCCCCGTCATGACGGGGGATTACTGGAATAATGACCAGTAATGACGTGCAAAAATTAAGTTATATTGTTCCACCACAGGTATTCATATATATATATATATATATATATATATATATATATATATATATATATATATATATAGTTGGAGAACACAGTTCTGTATGTATAATTGTCAGCAGTCCAAAGCGAAATAAATCCAGGAAAGGCCCATGTTTCCACACTTAAATCGATTATGTGAACAGATCAGAATCCCAACACTGACATTACATTACATACACGGACACTACATAGTGTACAACAGAAATCCCTCAGGGAGACGCATTACTGAGCAAAGAATACAGAACATCAAAGAACCAGAGGCAATACGATTATTCAAATACAAACACCGACTAGAGAGGAAGCAGGAGGAGACTAATAGTGGCGTAATCCCTAAACACATTTAGTGAAGCCTCAGTCCGAACCAGCATAACAAAAAAAGACGAGGTAGATTATTTCTGCTGCTGGCTTGACTCTCCGAATACATATCCAAAAACAAAGTCTATACTATTAGAAAACATGCAACTGAATTAACTATACTGTCACTCATAACATACAGTTTTCTATCTTGGTTTTCTTAGTGGAAAAGTTTGTATAATTACCAGATTCATATGTCCCAATTATAAGAAAACCAGGATTCTTAAACAGAAGTCACACGGACTGACAAGACGCTCTTTAACTAGAAAGACTTTGATAAAATGTCATTCCTCTAGGTTACTTATCTGCACCACATCTCAAAAGAACACTTTGTTGATTTCCAGTTACCTATACTATCCAGAAAACCCAATCACAAATGTCTTGGTAATACTGAATTCAGCCGTGATGTACAGAGACAGTGGATAAGGAACCTGTGATTTGATGGAAAACCCTTTTTTAGTCAGCTAAACGTTGTATCTCCTGGAAAAATCCTATTATCTCCAAAATACCAGAGCATTGTTAAATTCCACCACTGGCGAAATGAAACAAAGAGGGGCAGAAGCTCAGGCTGCTGCTGACGCTCTGCCACCAGGCTAGCAGCAAGCACGGCTCAGTAGTGGCCAATTAAACTGGCTGGGACAATTAACATCAGAGCCACTAGAAAGCAGCAAGAAACCAAGTGACCTCTGATCCGACGCAGTGATAGTCCCAGTGTGTGTTCTTGAGAAATAAAGAAAAAAAACACTTCCAAAACAGTGCAGTGCATATCGCTAAGCCAGTGAATAAAAATGATGTTTGCCAAGAATAGCAGTAAAGGATCAGCCACTACAAGGAGTCGGACGGGTTGCATGTACAGAGAAGGGTAACATCTGAGGGGGGTGGTAAAGGATTGCGGCGAAAAGTTTTGACTCAAAGAAAAGAAGGGTCTCCATGTGAAGCAGGAGATACTTGGGTATCAAATGTCATTTTTATACATCCGGAGCTACATTCGTTGTGTTACATTGAAGTCTGTTTTCCAATTCAAAAACCCTTAATTTGAATATAAGTGAATCATCGGATTAAATAATTTAATCTTAATTAAATCAACTTTCTTTAATGAATATATCTCATGCCTATAAATTGACCACCCAACAAATACGGATTATAGAAGAATATTTTGTTAAATAAAAAATGGACTTGGATATGTTTGGATCACACAAGTTGGAAAAATTATATGAAGCCACCACTGGAATCTAATTCTATAAATGGCTTTATCTTTATCTGTAACTGTGCAGAAATACAGTGTTTAAACAGAATGATTAAACATACTATAAAAAAAAAAGTTGTTAGCATTTAAATGTTATGATTAAGAATTTGAATGTCAACTTTATGAATGAAGCTCTGAAACGCTGAATTCTTCGGTTCCAGAGATACAATTACCATTGGCAATGGCAAGGACTGTTAGAGTGGGAAAAGAAAGGCAGCTGTTGCCAAGAGAAACAAATAACATAACATAAAATATATGTGGTGTATGATCAGTGATGTTGTAACACTGTAAATCATTTGCTCTGTTTATAACTTGGTAACAGAAGCTAGGTAGCAAAGCTAATATGAATAACTGGTTAATGATGAGTGGTCATCATTTTTCAACCTGCACCCTTGCAACCACACTTAATTGATAAATGTTCAGATGATTGAAAGACTACATGTAATGTCAACTGTATTTACACAACTGACATGATAAGGAGCTTAGAGGCTAACAACCAGGTAAACATACTCAAACCCTCAAAAAGTCAAGTAGCTCTGCCTTGAAGATGATTCCATTGGCACATGTAGATATTGTGGTTATTATCTTAATTATCAAGACACGTAATTAGCACCAAAATATTCCCTCAAGCTTAACATTCTAACTTCTCTGCACTATTTGTCCAATTTCATCTCCTCTGATGTTCATTCCAAACCACGCAGACACATTAATAAACCAGTGGAAAATGACAGTGATACATGACCTCATCTAATTATCCTACTAGTAAGTAATGGCTATTAATTGGCATTCGTCTCATTATTCAGTATTCATGTACTTGAATTTTCAAATGCTTCAATTGTGTACATGTGGTGTCACCCACGTTTTATTTTATCTATATCATATGTATTATATTTCTACCGTGGTAATACTTGTTAATGTGATTCTACTTCACAAAGATACTATGGTGCTTTTATTTTGTCTTACAAGATAATCAAGATGCGTCTTATCCTGTTTATCTCAGACCATGTTGCTGAACTAACAATAACTGAATCAACAATGTGTTTTTGATGAATCAGATTGATTAAACAAAGCTTAAATCGATGAGTTGTTAGCATATGACGGTATTCACAATCACTTCATGTTTACCAGCTGCTGCTTCTCTACATACTGCAAAAGCATGATATCTCCGCACCCTGCAGCTGTGACTTTAGCTAACACTTGTTTAACATCATCTTTGTCAAGTGGCATTTTTAAGTCATGTGGTTAGCTGCTCCTGCAAAAATACTTCCAAAGATAGGAAAAAAAAACTAAAATCTTAGCAAGAAAAAAGAGTGGCAATGAACTTTCTGCTGCTGTGGAACTAAGCAGCCATTGGTGAACTCGGCCCTCTCAACCCCCTTTGTTGCACGGACACCTACGCATGTCCGTGTTCACTCAGTCTCCCCTTGGTCTCCCTTTGAAATTCTACAAGGTTAGTGTGGGGGCTGAGCCATTGAGAGGCAATGACAGAGATACTTCAACGCAGACGAGGACTTTTAGGGAGCACAATGATGCTCTGCAGAGTGCATGTGGGAGGCTTCCTCTATAGAAAAATAATTGATCATTCCTTGGGGGGGGGTCACATAGGCTTTCACTCAATAAATCCAAGTGAGCTTATGTCTAGTTTAAGGGACAAAAAAATGCAAACATGATGGCTTGTACAAGGATGTGTAATACACAAGGAGCTACGTTTTGAAATAAACAATAATTACCCTGAAGAATTCAGCAGGCTGTGGATGCAAATTTTTATGCAAATGACACCATTCCATTGAATTAGAGACATGCATCTGAATGAAAATAATGTTCCCAGAGCTTTTAAATCGCATCATTTTCCTTTCGATCATGTGACGCTGATGCTTTCGCAATCTCCGAATCAAAAAATGTCAAATGGGAGACTACCAAATGTGAGCAGTATGTGTGAGGAGGACCACCCGTGGAGTGTGTTATGCCTCTCGCGTTGTGGGCCTCACATCACTGGCAAAAAAATGAAACATTAATTCAGCTCATATTTCCACCTTAATGACTACTTGGCCCCTTGAAGCGTAAGATGACAACTTCCGTATGAGCTCCGTTGTCTGCGGTAGCTCACAGCAGGTGGCCCACTTAAAGAGCAAGTGGATGTGGCTTTATTTATCTTTATGGAAAACCTGAGAGCCTTGTTGACCTTATGCACTCATACTGTATATCCACTGCAACTGAGGTGTTAATATCTACTACTATGACCCACTTGGAAGACAGCTTTAAATAATGTTGTTTTTTTGCACAAAATGGCTACGCTTTTTCTCTCACAGTCAGACTGCATTATGTCCTTTCCAATCCAATGACATTCGATCTTCCCATATTGTAACCTTTGAGCGATACAAGCTAATTTTTAAAAAGGTGAATGTAAATTTGGGAGAAACTAGGGTATGAATTGATCTACATCTAACCTTTTGTCCGCTTTCAGAGTCATTCCCACCTTCACTACGTCGCAGGACGCAATACACCGCTTGTTTCCTCTTTCTTCCTTTTTTTTTGCTCCAACCATCACTTTGGAGGTGTGCCGCTCAGGTGCAAAACCCCAACCCAATTACAGGGCCGCCAGATGGCCCAGCAGGTCCCCAATGCAGTGGAGAGGCTGGCACACAGCTCCCTCCTATCACCTCTCTCTCTTTCTCTCCATCTTTCTCTCTCCCCTTCTAACTGGGTCAGCTCCCTCGCTCCCTACCTCCTTCTATCCTTCCTGCTACCTCCTCAATCATCCTTTCATGTTTTTTTTCCCCCTCTCACAAATGGATTTTTGTCTTCCCAATCTGATCATTTTAAAAACCATTAATATGACCATTACAATGGATGAATTAGGGGCTAACAAGGAGACATAAAATATTTCTTGAGTCCAGATTTGGACACCATGTTGTTGGTGTCATGTGGATTGCTTTTTGGCCAGCCGTCTCCGTGTGTCGGGTTCACGCTGTTTGACGAAGTGATAAAGCTGCCAAAAAGTCAGCCCCACCCAGGACCAACGCTGTCCATTTCATCATTAAATTCTAATATATTTCACAGATCACAGCTCGTTCGTGTGGTACAGTAAGGAGAGCGAGACACACAGGTGGCCTTTCGCCAATAACACCACCCTCTTGTCATTTTATTGTGTTTCATGAGGTAAATAGCCAGTAAATCACAAATTAAACCCATTTTATCAAGAATTATGTGCTAATCATAACAAAACGATGTGACAGTTGTTATATGTCAACCTAATTCCAACCAATTTAATACATGTATGCACAGACAGCACAATAATAAGTGATAAAGTCAATATGAGAGAGTTTAGATTGTAAAGTCTTTTTTTTTTGCCTCAGGCTTATCAAAATTAAGATCAAATAGAAGCACGTGTTTAACACCATTATCTGAAATTACAGATAATTTCCTAACACTTGCTAAGGGAAAGTGTCTGTATATTCATTTAAACTTTAGATCAGGAAGAATCTAAAGTTGTTTAATTGTTCCTGTCAATGAATGAAAAATAAATTTGCTTTAGTGATATTGGAGTCAATGATTTACAATTGCAAAGGCGCCGTCACCATTCAAAGGCTAACCTTCAAAACACGTTTAGAGACAGCGAGTAATTCAAAGGGAGGTTTTTTTACTTTTTAAAAAGGGAGGAGAAAAATAGTGGCGTAAATGTTTCGTAAAAAGAAGAAACAAAGGCAGCGTGAGACTCACAAATGCTGCCGTAGTGCAGGGATCCATAGTCTGGATCGATAGGGAAGTGCTTTGACTATCAAGCAAACATAGACTCTACTATTGAGTCTTAGGCAAATACAGGAGCCAGAAATAAGTGCACAAATTTGATTTGACACCAGAATCAGTGGTTCGTATTCCCTTCGTAACAATTAAATGCTAATGAAGCCGTATTATGTGCTTTCCGACACTTCATTTGACAGTCTTGGTTATTTACTGGTGAACAGTTGCTAAGAGATGTTTAACCGTTTGCAGGTTGTGAGCGTGGGAATTCCTGCTGTTTAAAGCAGTCCTCAGGAAGACATTTAAACACTCATAATCATAGCAAGGACACGTTTTTGATCCAAAGGGAACGTGAACAGTGTAATTACAATAATTGACACAAAATAAACTCTGAGCGAATTAAAGCTTGTGCTTGCATGCATAATGGAGAGCTGCATCAAACAATTACCACTATTTTATTGAACTTTGGAGATTTTCAGCAGATGTATTAGAAGCTCAAAAGAAATTCAGTGCTTTATAGACCATTTCATTATCCAACAGTTATGAGTCATGTGATCTCTATTGAATGAATGTGGCTCTTTCTTGTAGCATCAATGTAACATGTGAAAGAACAAGTGCCATTCAGGTTAGGTCTTTGTCATCAATGCCATCTATTTAATTGCAGTAATGATTAACATTATTTTTTTTAATGAAAAGTTCAGATCTTACCTCTGATGTTCAAGTGAACTTGTTTCTGGCTGAAACATGCTTTGATAACAAATTACAGCTTTAGCATCTTTTCACTGCTGTATTTTACATTCTGCACAAATTTGCAAGATTAAGGGCACATTTTAACAAAACAATAACAAAATAATCACATTTTTTTTGAAATAGTTATTTCCACTTCATATAAATAAAAAGGGGTTGAGTCTCTTCATTCATATTTGCTGATGGAGTGGTTAGTACTTGGCAATTGGTTTCTTTTAGCAACCATGCAATTACTGTAAGGAAAAAAGACCTTATTCAAAGTATAAGCCAAGATTTCTTGTACTTTATTTCTTGTATAACTGTAACTAATAAGTCTGTTTGGTCATCCAGGTAGAAAAAGCCATTCATGAGTAAATAGTTTAAAAAAAGCATCTGCTAAATGACTGTAATGTAATGAGTAAAGCCCAGTCGGCAATCTCCCCTGAAATGTGAAGCCAATGAAGAAGTTCCTTAAACCATCAGGGAGCAACTCCTCTGGTTGCTTAAATACGTCTGATTGTATAGAAGTCTATGAGAAAATGACTTTCTCACTTGATTTATTACCTCAGTAAACATTGTAAACATGAGTTTATGGTCTCAATCTCTAGTTTCAAGTCTTCTCCAATACAGCGTGATGTAAATTTATTAAATTAATTAAAATAGTCCATAAAGCAGTGTGTGCTTTAGGGCATGGCCACCTTGTGATTGACAGGTCGCTACAAAGACAATGTCCGGTATTGGAGTTGTTTGTTTTTTCGTCTTAAAACTTTAACCCTTTCACAGTGTGTTTTTAGTAGATGAGGGTTAATTGTAACAATTCTGATCGCTTAAAAATGACTTATTCAGCGTTTGGTTTTACAAAGCTCGATCCTCTCCTGTCACTTCTGGTTGCAAAATAAAAAGATGTCAACTGCCAAAATGCCCAACTCAAGGCTTCAAATCCGTAGTCCACAAACCAATGGGTGAAGTCGGAGTGACCATATCCACTTCTTACATGAAGTCTAAGGTCAAGCCTTAACCTGAACCTTGGATACAATCCAGATTCCTCCATCTTTTTCCTATCTTTGTTCACTCTCCATCAGAGAAAGCCACAAAAGTCACCAACCAACCATCGCCAAACCAATTATTGTGTCAATGCTGCTTCACAAAAAAGAAAAACTCAATTTCATGAAGTCAACTGGAATCGACGCACATCAAATATTAAACCAATTCAGCCCAAAAAACTTGCAAGAAAAAACTCCTAAGCCCTATTGCAGATAGAAAGCCTAACAGTGCACCTAAACTTTGTTAAAATGTTTGCGGAGGACATGAGTTAGTGAACTGGCACATTAATTACTGGCTGTCAGTCAAGTCTGTCTGACAGTCATTTGCAACGGGGTTGTATTTCCAGACATTGTGGTCACACACACATACCCACAAGGGGGGGGGGGGGGGGGGGGGGGGGGAGTCTTCTTTGTATATAATAAGTCACGTAAATGATTGTTGGGTGAGCTGCCTGCAGAGAACAGAGATAAGAGGAGGCTGAGGAGGCCCCCGTGGCCACTTCCCCTTGTCCAGTGCAGCCTCTTTACTCACCTGAAGCCAATCTCAGGGGGTAATGGAACTGGAAAAAGTTATTAACCCCGCTTTGCAGCAAGGGCAGGACAGCTCTATTAAGCCAGTGCACAAAGATTCCCCCATTTTCAATTACTGCTTCCGAAGCAGTGAGGAAAGTTAGAAAAAAAAAGCCTTGTTGTCGGCAAGAAAAAGACTCAGGGTCCCCAGATCTCAGCAGCTCTTATCATCTTCTCTTGTTACTCATACAGAGTAGGTCTGACACACTCCCTGAGTTGTTGGTGGATACGTTCAGTCTATTTATATGACAAACATCACAAGGAGGCACACCCACTGGAAAATGGGTCTGTCAGGCCGAGGCTAAATGAGAGGCTGGGGAGTGTAGAGGAGGCTGAGGAGAAACCCGATGAGGTCCTACATTCAGATGCTAAATCTGGCATTAAATGATGTTGCCATGATTTGAATACTGCAACTATTGTGGCCGTTATTAGAGGAGAATTTGATTTAATTTGAAAGTCAATAGACAAGGTTACACCACTCTACTTCTTTTCAATGTGATTTTTGTTATCCAATCAAAAGTCTGTGAGCTCAGAGATCTGGTTTTGCTCGAGGTAGCCTGGCTAACATTTAGTTCGGATTTCAGCAAGATGTGACAGCATGTGGTCACAATCCAGACAATTAATCAAACGTAGGTCTTGCATTGTCTTCCGCCCTTTTTTCCTTTTCCGAACAAGAGCAAATAGGTCGGTACACAGCTGAGATCCACTGTCTGAGTCGTGTTAACCCAAATTTTTCAGATTTTGCTGCATCAAAATAAAACCTTTTAAGTCACACAAAACCAGTAATTTATAGGCCATAACAAAAAAAACATGTTAAATAATACTGCAGGGAGGAGGAGGAAGAATAACAAGGGACTTTTACAGTGAAGAATTGGGTTTATCCGCGGTTTTACAGACGCTCTTTTGGCCAAGATATATATCGGATCACTCTCCTATCAGGCAGGTCACCTGCTTTGAAGTGTGGACACATATATGCAGAAACAGCTCAATTCCAATCTGGTGCATCCAGTCACAAAAGTTGTGAAAACTCTTGGGGTTTTAAATCGAAATCAAGGCCATTCAGGGTATTTAAGCAATAGATTAAAAAAAGCCTCTTTTTTCAACAAAAAAATCCTATAAAAGTTGCCCCCTCATCTTGAAAAAGTCACTTTCTTTATGCCTATGAAACGGAGATTGTTTGAAGTAGTCTTCCGTGTTTGTCCTGTTTTTTTTGGCTGCCAAGTATAATTGCCATCAGAGGGATAAATAAAGAGGTGTTGTATGACAGGTAAAAGGACAATGGTAGCGGGCACTGTTCCAGTGTTTTCATGTAATAAATGGTTTCCATATGGTGAAACAACACAAACATATAATCCAGTGTTACATGTCTTTCAGTAACTGGCAGACTTAAGCATTTACACACACATCGATGTGCAAAGCCTGCAGGAATGAAGAGAAATTATTGTAGGGAAATCTCTCTTTTTATTTGAGCATTTAGCTTCGGATTGGCCATTAAAAGTCCATTACTCAGAAATTACTCACACAGTAACTGCTGGGGATCTGTAACGGTCCACTGTTTTTGGCCCCAGGGATCAAACACTTCAGTTGGCTGGCTGACTTGTTCTGTTTTCTATCACGTTGGCAGATACAGTTTGAAGGACTTTTAAAAACCCACATCCCACATTTAGTGATCCTTAGCCCTGGTTGCGTGCTTAGTTGGCTGCAAAGCTGGAGGGGGGGCCGCGGGGAGGTGGTTGAGGACCAGGTCTGATATAGCGGTGCCTGGGGAGTCCTGTCTGTTGGAATCAGGCTGATGTGGGCCATGGTGGGAATACTGGTAGGTGAGTCATACAGATAAAAGGGAGGCTAGTAGCTCAAACACTTCCTGCCTGGATGGATATACTCCACAGAGTTATAGATATACTCCCAAGTTATACATAGTACTTCATACTATCAAGCACAGTAAGATTTAAGAATTAGGACTGGGCTGCTTATCTCAAATAATCTGAACTCAAAACATATTTTTATCTCATTGTGATTGGAAAGACATGAATGTTTTTGGAGTGCTTTATCTCAGGAACAACATAAAATAAATGCCTTGCAGCTTTGATTTTATTTAGCTTCCACCCTCCAGCTTCTTCTTCTTCTTCTTCTTTTCCTTCGCCCACTCCTTCACGCCTCCCGTTCCAGCACCTTGCCTCCCGCAGGGTTCGGCCACAGATATCACAACTGACATGGTTTATCAAGGCAAAAAATCTGGAAGGGTATCATTGCGTGAAGTTGGGACTAGATAAATTAGCAACTCACTTCAGATTCCAAAGGGTCACCTCAAGTGTAGGTCTCCACATTTTAAAATACTCTTTTGCATGCCAATACAAGTAAAGAGATGCTTTGCGGTAAATGTTTGGAGAGCTGGGACATTTCCAAGATCTGTTCTTTCTTGTTCCCTGTTTTGTTGATTCTTTGGTTACAGGTGACGTGGCAGATTGAGCTGCTGCACATTCCTGTTTGTTGTCATGGCCTTCTTTTCCATTTTCTATGACGTTCATGTCAAAAAGACACGTCCCCACAGCTGTTCATGTTCTCCAACAGGCGGACCTTCAAGTGCTCTTTCCAGACACTTGGCAGCTGACCTTTTAATTCCGTTTAGAGAGTGGAGTGTGTGCAGTTTACTGATGATGTTGTCCTTGATTGGCTCGAACATGGCATGGTTAAACACCCGGTGACTAAGTCGATGAATATGCGCAGTCTCATTATATTTGTCACTTGAAGAATTGATTTGAAATGCAATTAGTTGTTTTTTTTCGGCAAAGTTGTGCGTTTAAGAAGAGACCTCTCATCCAACACTTGGCGATGGTATGACTCAAGCCTCTTGCTCAGCAATAGTCCACAACAAACGATAACTTGCACTGCATTATTTGACTTGCTACATGACAAAGATGGATTGACTGTGTTAGTTTCAAGAATTTATGCAGAGGGGCTAAATTACACCGCATCAGAACCAATTTGAGCTGGGGTGAATTTCAGGTCACCAAACATCAGCATTCGACTGAGCGACGGAATAAATCAGCTCGTCTAGAGATTCTTCACCACAAACACCTACATCCTGAATCTAATTGACACTTGCTACAGATTGGTGGTCTGATTTCACATTTCAGTCACAGGTTCTCTAAACCCCCCTTATTTGTTAATACGCACACAATCACACTTACACACAAAGCTGACAGGTTGTTAATCCCACAAAGGTGCGATTGCGAGCGTGTGATCGGAAGGTGACAAAAAATTCAGCTTCAGAAATAACAGTCCAAGTGTCAACAATCTCCAAATTTCAAGCAGATGTGAATAGATCGGTGCAGCAGAATGAGGGAGTATCAGAATCTGACGCTTCAAATGCTAGCTTTCACATTGATCATGCATCCTGACGTTTCCATCAATTCATGTATCTCCTCATCGTGTCTGTTTCCATCGCTCACTTTGATGTTTTTCCTTTCTCCATGTCCCTCCATTAGAAGGCCTTCCCCCCCCACTGGGCATCCTTTTATACGCCTACAGCCTCTCACAATGTTTCCACCCACACACTTTGTCTGAAAAGCAGCATGCCTGCCAATGTCCAACTAGCTCAATAATTGTCACAAATAATAATTTAGCTGTGCTCTCAGTCTTTCTTCCCAGCAGCACAAAGTAAGAAATTGACATCAAAAGTACCTGATGAATATCCAGCGAATAGGAATTTGACCTTTAGAAGCGGCAGTAAAATAAAAGATGCTATCATTTTCCATCATTGAAGTAGAGTGAGCTATCAGATGGGATCTTTATGGCACTGTCATTTAACACAACAGCCTCCCTAAATCATACTCCACAGTGCCTGGGTGGCATGAAGAGTGAGACTGAACCCATTGACGGTGGTGGCAGCTTTATAGATAACATTGTGAGGGTCACATTGAAATAAACAGGCATTGTGACCGACAATCTTTCAGCTTATCGTTTGCCATCAGGCGTCTAGCATGAGTTCTGATTTTCTCGTTTTTGGGAGCGTCTCTCTCATTTGCATGTTGCTGTTATCGCCGTGACCTCAGGTTGAGAGAAGCTCCAGTGGCAGAGAGAGACGCAGCAGGCAGAGAAACCAGAGAAGAGACAGATGTGTCTGTTGTACATTTCTTTCTAGTGCTTTGATATATCTCATCCTCATAGCTCAAATGAGGGATATAGCACAGGTGTTTGTTGGGTTTTTAGCTACAGAAACCTACATATGGCACACATCCGACAGGCAAACTTGATACCATCAAAGAGATTTCTGTTCCTGTGAGCATCGAGTCTGTAGATTGGGATCAGATGCAGCCATATCATGACAGCCCACGAAATTGGGTTGAAATTGCTCTTGAATACTACAGTCTGCTGTG
The DNA here is from genome assembly GCF_027596085.1 of Anoplopoma fimbria. Taxonomy (NCBI): domain Eukaryota; kingdom Metazoa; phylum Chordata; class Actinopteri; order Perciformes; family Anoplopomatidae; genus Anoplopoma; species Anoplopoma fimbria. The sequence continues at coordinate 9,030,460 of NC_072471.1, read as the reverse complement.
CGATAGAGAGATGAGGCACTAAGACGGATGTTTGGCGGTGTCCAAAGGGTAGAAATTGGACAATATGCTCACTGCCTCCATACTGACCGAGGTTTCCCTTGCCGTTGACCCTGTGCGGCACTGTTTTACTGCAATTTGTTGTCTCTAAGCGGACAGGACAAAACAACTACGGCTGGAACCATGGATTTTTTTTAATAATAGTTATTATTTGGGCTGTAATATGTCATAACAGTCAAAGTCGATATCTTTAAATTGCTTGTTTTGTATGGCAAAACCAATTTATAGTGTTATAACACACATGAAACCAGCAAATCCTGACATTTCAAAAGCTCAAACTTTGATCGTTTGGAATTTTTGTTTGAGAAATTACTTAAAGCAATTATCAAGTCAATTAATTGCCAGGGATTTTACATTCAGTTGCCTTTTCTGTTAGCTTTCGATTGCCTCGTCTCCAGACGCAGGGGAGAAATAATTTGCTAGCTGAAAAAACTAGAATTACCACCTTCCAGTTGTATGCCTCCACCAACCAGTCAAGTATTAGTTTACATCCATTGTCTGTCCAAAAGTCATCACTGCATAACTTTATCCTATTAGACATTTGTTTGAATTTGTCACAATTAGCATATGAATTCTTTGGTTATGGACAAACATGTGTTTTGTGAGGTCACAAGGAACTTTGAATACCAAAATCTAATCAGTTGATCCTTGAGTACAAGTGAATGTTTGTGCAAAATTTCAAGAAATTCCCATAAGGGGTTCCTGAGATATCGCATCACAAAAACAGACAACAGGCAGGAGGCATATCAAAAATACATTACATTGTAATGTATCACTGCTCCACATCAGTAACCAACAAGCCACCGACCTCTGACCTCTACGGCCAACTTACTGGTCTTAACACATAATCATGATGATCCCAGTATTGGCAGACACGGCTCAAAAACCAAAACATTTGCTGTAGTCGTACCTCCAGGCAACAACAGAGAACCCTCCCCACCTCCCACCTCCATCGGCCCACATGATAATTATCACTGCTGGCTGTGGCCAAGCCGTTCACGCTGCCATGTCCATTCCACGCTCCAGTGAGTTTTGGGTACTGCACGGTCTTGTGATTAAAATAAATGAGGTCTGTGAGGCTCTATGTTATTTGAAATAAAGACTGCCTCTCATTAATTTGGTAAATGTATTTTCATTGAGTAATCTGAACGTGTTTTTATGCTGTAGATACTATGAGCACTGTAATGTGAGCTGTCCGTGGTGCTGAAGAGGCATATAGTACTTTACATCAAACAGGAAGAGCTACTTAGAACTAATGGCTGAATTAAAACCAAATTACTATTTAATTTATTTCTAGACTACATTACACTGCACACAAAGAGACGTAAGGATGTATGGTACTGAAACCATAATCAATTATACATTTGAGTTATTAAACCTCACCTTTTCTCACTGGTTTGAAGTGGGCTGGGTTCAAATGGGGAAAAAGGATGTGTCACATACTTTCGTGCTCCAAAGAGGTATTTTGCAATATTTTAATCCAAATCCGATCACAGTTGGTGGGTTCTTAACTTATGTTGCTATGCCACTGTCAAACAAATTGATTAGACCACGCCTACACATATCAATTTTCACCTCTATAACAAGTAATCTACATTATATGCTAGATAACTTAGCCTTCCTCAAACTCCAGATCACCCACACTTTCCTTCAATACATTTATTCATTAAGTAATTCTATATGAGCGGTCCAGTTTTCAAGGCATTCTTGGACACTATGAACGCAAATTAGAAGGAGAACGTTTCAGCTGCCATCTTTTACTAAGTTGTGATTTATTCAGTTTATGTCTCTGCCAGCTCAGTTACACAACACTTGAGATCATTCCTGCCTCCAGAGAAGCTCTGCCACAGTATTTGTAAGCAAGTAAACTCCAATCCGCGCAATTTTGCAGGGAACTGCATCTGACACACCACCCTGTCAGAGTGGATCAGGCCCAGGACCAAAACCCCGTACACATCCAATTTCACTGCATGCCTTAATTCAAAGTAGGCTGTTGAAACCTCCCCCCCACCAGTATAAAGCTCTCTGTCATGGCTTCTCCTGAGTCACTGAGCCTTCTGACTTCACCAATCCCCCATTTATAGCCGCTCCATCAACACCTTTTTTTTTTTTTTTTTTTTTCACAAAGAACAAGTACGAAGATTCCAAATGAGATGTTTGCTCATTCAGATGCAGCGCAAAAGCTTTCACAGATGACTATGACTAAAGCAATGAGATGACTAACAGATGCTGCAAACACTTAAGCCTTTTGTCTACATTTTCAAATCCACTACCGAATTATGAACCACGATGTAAAAGTCAACGGGCTGTTGATTAATGGCGCAATAAGTAAAACATGTTTACATCCCCGGGGACAATCAACAACGTGTGGAGTTTTTCAATGTTGTCAATTATCGTTTTTTACGCTTCAAATCAAAACCTCATCCCTTCCCATTTGAAAACTTTATCTTCCTAACCACTTATTACCCATGAATCCAAAGACATTCAGGCCAAAAATATATTTCTGGGCCTGAAAAGAGATATCACCATTACTGTGCTCTGCATAATGATAGACTGAAACATTTTCTTGTAGTCTTTCTGTTCGATTTCAGCTCTCATTAGCCGGGAAGATGAAAAGACGAGTCCTATTAAAAGTTATATCAGTTATAAAATGTATTTTTTTAGTCTAAAGAGACAGGAAAGCTGAAGACAAGATCCTGAAGGTGTGTCTCCAGTGACAACGCTTAAAACGGCGGTAGAAAAAAAACCTCCCATTGATTTAAGTCTGATTTAACAGCTCACTGACTGGGGTGTTTGGCTGGAGAAGAGAGTGCCCCCTGAGGGAGATAAACAGAGCTGCAGACACAGAGTGACAGCGCTGGTGGAGTATAATGGGAAGGGAAAAAAAGAGGAAAGAGGAAGCCGGAGGAGGAAGAAAGAGCTGCTTTTTTTCTCTTGTCTGTCTCATGTTCAGGTCAGATCACACAGAGCTGACACTGGACTCGTACTGAGGCTGAAGGCAGGCCCGGGAACTGGCTCGGTCGGTGAAACATGCCTCTGAGAGCAATTAGGAGGCCAATTACTTTCTTCTTATAGAGGATGGCATGTCAGGGCTTGCCAGCTCCAGTGTGCAATCCTTCCTGACATCCGTCCCCAGCAACAGCCGATACCGATGCTTTTCATTCCCCGAATTCTGGTTGGAAAGCGCTGCAGCTGGCCAGCTGGAAAAACTCACCAAAACAACAACACAAAGAGGAAACCCAGAGGGGTTGCAATTCCACAAATGATTGTCTAGCAGTTCCAAACACTATGATGCACAGAATAGATATGTTATTAGAAAATGGAGCATAAGCAAAACTACACAATTGTCTTTAGTTGTTTACCACCATGTCAGTTTTCAGCCTGATTTTTCTAAATGTCTTAAAATCAGGACATGGAAATTTAATTATCTAAGCATGTGTGTCATTTGATAATTCCAATTATGAGAGGTGACAGTTTGAGGCAGGATGTGCTGCTGTGATAATTCTTATTTTTGGTAAACAGCAGGAGATTTGAGAGGTGGTGCTGGATTTCCCAGTGAGACATCTCAGCAGAGAGCCAGTTTGGCACAAGCTGAATGCCGGTCGGCCTCCGCTGGGCACCGGCAAACAGTTGTGTCATTCAATTGCGTCCCAATCCGATCAGACAGAAAAAAGGCCGGCGGACCGCCGCCACACAGAGCCAGACTCCAGGGCCTGATGGAGGTCAAAGCACACAGAAGCACGCCGTCCAAATCCTCACTGCTGTTCCACCAAATCACAGGACTTCTGTGGCTGCAGCAGTGCGTCTACTTACACACACATTTCTACACTTTTAGAGGTCTGGGAATACATCATTCTTCAACTTTTTCAGCATCTTGTCATTAAATGAAGACAGTGAGGCGTTCTTAATTATAACATACTTTCATAAGTCCCCAGAGTCTATTCTTAACTAAGCAAAACTGTCTTTTTATATAAAACACTCCCATATTGGAACAATCCACAAGTTGGGCTTTATTGAAACACACTAAGCATTCAAACACTGCATTCAAACTTGCTTGAATATTATTTATTTAATGTAATTCAGGTCACGTTGTATTGTGCAGCATGTCCTTGTTGTGAACTGACTGCGTGTTTTTCTCACGTTAGCTATTTTATGCTTTTATTACGGCCAGGTCTCTCGAAAAATAATGTGCCTAAAGAGAGTTCCTGGTTAAATAAAGATCAGATAAATAAACAAATTCTGACTCATCACACCAGCAGCGCTGATACACTCACTGCTTCTTCCTGCTGCACGCTGCTGTGTCAATCGATTTCCACCACAACAGCACAACATCCTGCTCTAGTTTCTTTGTGACCATACTCGCCCGTGGCATCTCTTGCCTTCTGCATTTTGTGTATTTGATATGTGTTACAGTGGATGTGCTTCTGTTAGATTTTTATATAAACCTTTGGGGATTATTGTGCTCCATACTGAGACTCCTTCAGTTGCCTGGACTCACTTTGGGATGCAAAAAACTAACAAATAATAAATTATGAAACTAACAGATCCAGTGTCCTCTGATATCTTTCTTTGACTTTACTCAATAATCAATGAATATGACTGTTAAGACTGCATGCTTAAAGATTACTTCTGTTTCTTTAATGTGTCTTTGCAGTTACTTAACGAGTATAACAACATTAAATAATGAGAGACCGAGCTTTACAGCACTTTTATAACGAGCACTGTAGCTGCACAGAAACCATGCACAGGATTTATTCAATCACGTAATGATAACAATAATTATCAGTATAAAAAGCGCTGATAATCTGCTGAGAAATGTCGGTATTTAAAGATAGCAACAGTAAAATTGTTTGCTCAATTACACATCGGTGGTTGTTGGAGTAAAAACTTTTGGTAACACATATATACTACAGCAGAAATATATATTTTATATCCTCCCAGGTTTTCGGATTCATTACAGGTATTTCTTTTTTTTTCAACAACACATCCTTTATCCCCCCTGCCATGCTCTGAATCCCAGGCTACAGCTCTCTTTTGTCCTCCGCCTCTCAACTCTCTCAGTGTGTGCAGCCTGACGGAGCAGCGCTTATTACCTCAGATCTCACTGTGTGATTGGACCAGCCCTGATCCACCAGGGGAACCCAAATACTGAAAGCATGGACCTGGACCTGGACCCCCCCCTGTGGCCTTGGAGTGAGGTGCGGCGCCCTGGGAACCCGCCGAATGAGCAGGAGTGGAGCCGGGCGTACAAACAGCACCATTACCATCCATAATGTGGAGCTCTCTGTGCTGTGACCTCCCGGCTCGACCATCTTCTTTCATTTTTATCCTGCCAGAGACGGGGGGCAATCTGGCCAAAGAGGAAGAGACCAGAGTACGTGAATAAAGGGCCTGGTTTGCTTCAGGCAGGCAGAGCTGAAATTGGTCTATTACGGGATTCCATTTGAGATCCGTGGGTGAGCAAGGCCAAGCACGGAGGGTTTTACCTTTTTTTCTGCTTTAATTCTGTCTCTTTTCTTTGTAGTTTGGGTAGTATATGTTGGAGAAAATATTGTGACCTTCAGGGTTAAAGTACAAGTATGAAACATTTCAAGCTGTTGAATAAGGAGAAATTTGACTCTTCTATTACATAGTTCTGATAATAGCCTCCTTTAGGGTTCTACCATGTTGGACAATATCACTTTAATCAGTTTAATTTATTCAGTTCAATATCTTAGGTCGAAAAATAGGAACGGAGCAAGTATGATTAGCTAAATTGAATATATGAAATTGCCGCATTCAGTTCTGACTGGCCGTGATTATACAGATGGATCACCTCTTATACCGAGCAAAAAAAGTATTTCATTACTGCACTATACACTTTGCAGCTGCTGTATAAAAGCACTGTTTATCCGGCATTTTCTTTTTTTTTTTTTTTACACTCGCTGAAACCACAACAGAGAAACCGGCAGAATGCGTAATCAGAGACATCAAACGACCTTTATCTAATCGCGCAAAATGGCACATAAGTGGACTGAAGGGGCTCAGCAGGAGGACGATTATATAAGAATAAATGCTCTCTTTGAGTTATTATCTATGCACAAAAGAGTTTCAACTGATGTGAAGTAAAGCCTGGCACAAGCTATCTCTGGTACTGCTGAGGACCGTACAATCAGGCAGCATTGTAGTTGGAGTGGGACCCTCTCCTGCATGATCATTAGGCAAATGGATGTGCAGCGTGCGGTGCTATTCGCTGTGATTTCTCTTCGTTCCACAGGTTCAGAAAAAGTGACATGCTATGCTATCTTTGCTGCTGTGTGATGTTCTTTGAAATGCAGAGTTTTCGCTCTCCCTTGAATGACAACTACACAGATAATTACTTATTGTAATCTTTAATGTGGAAACCAGTTCGTCCTGAGTATTAAACAAGCCACCAAAATTGTGTAAAATGATTATTCTTTTTCCTCTGATGTTACTTACTACGGAAAAAAGCCAGTGACCTTGAAAAGAAAGAGCAGAGCAAGATCGAGGTCAAGCTCTCAACTCCAACACATTGTCTGCTAAAATTACGGGGGCCATTCTCTATAATGACTGCACTGAGGTAAACAGAATTAATCAAGATTACCGGACAGCGTCGCTTGCAGTCGGCTCACTGTAGTGAGAGAGAAAAGGCTGGTACTCAGCACCAGTCGTGAGTGCAGATAAATAGGTGATTTATAGGAGCCATTAATAGTGAGAGGCAGCCCACACATCTCATTACACAAGTTAGATTGTTTTGTTAGTTTGTAAAGAAGCTGCGCCTGCCGCTGATACGAGGATATTCAATCTTGAGTGTTGCTTTGTAGGAAAAAGGTCAAACTGATGCAAATATAGAAAACATTAAACAGATAATTTGGGGAGATAAAATAAGGCAATATTGCAAAAAAGGGCAGCGTTGCATCATACTATGACTTGGTTTAAGACATGCTGACTCAACATACCCACCCCCATGTTTGATCGTGTTTATTGTCTTCAGCCATCTGCAGCTGATAACCCTTGACTGAACAGGCTGTTAGTTATCCCACGAGGGAGTGCGGAGAGATATCCGCACTTGTTCAGAAAGGACTTTTCTGTAAGAAGGCACTACTGCGGGGCGATGCACAAAACAAAACAGAGGGGGAGAAAGAGTCAAAAACCTAGTCAGATGTCAGAGACGATGTCTGGATTTTTAATTTAAATCAGAAGTAGGAGCAGACTTTGCCATCAGGAAAACCAGCAAACACTCTGACAAAGTGAAAAACACAGTACATTTATGAACTTTTGCAACTGAATTTAACCTTTCAGATTGTTTTAACATGTGGGGGAAAAGTATACAGACGCCAAGCCAAGGGATCAATCTTTAAAAAAAGGGAATACCCCAGAGGAAACAGCAGCAGCAGCAGGGCGCCTCCATTCAGAACCAGCTGTGTGTGTTCGTGTGACATTTAAGGGAATTAGGTGGTGTTAGGAAAAATGACAACCACTTTGTCTCCGTTAAAGGGCTTAGCCAAGTCATATAGCTCTCACGTGAGCTTTGAAAACACAAAGGAAAATCTTTTATCGTCTGGTGTGCACAGCTAGAAGGGGGCGGATATTTTGCAGAAGTGTTGCCATGACTCTGGGCTCGTCATTTCCTTCTTGCTTCGTATATGTCAGGTGTAAATATACAAGCCGCTGCGGCTTTGAGAAATGATGCTGGAATAAAACAAATAACGCTAAAAGGAATAGACAGCATGTCTTTACTTGTTGTGATGAGATGATAATAATGTCAAACCATATCCTGGCTTCTGCAGACATAAGGCGATGATGACCTTTGACCACCAAAATCTAACCAGATTTGAGTTTAAGTGGACATTTGTGCCAAATCTGAAGAAATTTGCTCAAGGACTTCACGAGATATCACCAAAACGGGATGGCTGTGAGGTCACAGCGTCCTTCACCTTTGACCTCCAAAATGTAATCAGTACATCCTTCCAAATTTGAAGAAATTCCCTCCAGGCGTTCCTACGTACGGACGCACAACCAGAAAACATAACTTGTCGCCATCAAATAGGGAACTACAATAACTATACTTAATAAATGTTATTTAATGGATACAATAACTGTCTCACAGTTTCAAGTATCAGTTTACACCAAGGCCTTCCCAAAATGTCACCACTTGATTATTTTATCCTATTTGACTTCAGAGTGAAATCGTCTCAAATTATTTTTGTGAGGTCACAGTGAACTTTGACCACCAAAATCGATCAATTCATCCTTGATCCAAGTGGACGTTTGTTCCAAAATGTGAAGAAATTCCCTGAAGGTGTTCCTGAGATATTCGCTTTCACAAGATTGGACTGGACAGCCAGCTGGTCGGACAGACTTGGAGGTATAAAAATATGTACAAATATACAGCGGAAAATACATATAGGATCATCAGGAACTTCTTCAGCTAAAGCTTTAATCTTCTGGTTTTATGATCAGCCCGCTAAGTTTTACACAAACTCAAATTTCCTTAATTCATGTCTAATTGGACAACTCAGATCATCCTCCAGCTCCCTCCAGATGTCTGCTGGTTCCTCCATGAATCTCCCGCTAAATTGGCCTGATTTTTCATGCCAATGAGCGTGTGTGTGTGTGTGTGTGTGTGTGTGTGTGTGTGTGTGTGTGTGTGTGTGTGTGTGTGTGAGAGAGTGAGGCTGCCCTGATCTGACCTTCAGCTGTGGGCCAACAGTCCAGACTGATCGGGCAAAGGGAAACCAACTGCCAGCAGTACTTCACCCGCCGTCAGGTGTTGACAACCTGCATAAACATCGAGTGAGAAGCGCTGCTCACCTGAGGGACAAAATCCGGCGTGAATAATCCGAAGAGTCACTCAGATGAGAATGATTTTGTCGGGGCTAAATCTGTAATATGAAAGTGATGGTTTAGGACAACCAGGATGTTTACTCGCTGTTTTTTTGTTTGTTTTTTAAAAGGAGCTATGGCCCCGCCTAGAAACCACCAGACCGCCGTCCGGTGACCAAGGTGTTAGCTTGCTTTGTTGAAATGCTAAGGTAGGCTCTCGAGTAGCATTCTCCTTCTCCTTACTATTTTGCGTCTCCTGACTCCTCACATTTATTAATTTATCAATTACTGTGTACTACAAATACTGTGTTTTTCTTTGAAGCAAACCCATTTTGGGATTTCATTTGATAAAATGCTTGTATTACTTTACTTTTACCTAATGAAAATAAAAATATCCTGTTGAGTTTTCTTTGTAGAAAATGTATAAATACAAAAACGTAAACTGATCCAGTTTGCAACAATAGAGCAACAACAGAGTTACTGTGTTATGATTTATGCAAATCAATTGAATCCACTGAAAAAAAAAAAAGGGCAAGCCTATTTCTGATGACTGACACAAATGTGATTGGTCTATTAGCCTATCAGTCATGCTATTAAGGTCTGCCATTATGAATCAGACTTGACGGTTTGTGATTGGACACTGGAGCATATTGGGGCTCATTAGTCCCGACGGTTCTCAGCAGATCTGTCTGAATCCAAATCAATGAGCTTCTTTAAAAAAAAAAAAAAAAAAAGGACTACAACAGCCGTGACCTTTGGAGTAGCGAGGTCAACGTGATGGAAACTTCCTCCATAAAATGAACTTAAGATTGGTTGCTAACAGAACCAAGGTGGCTTTTTCACCTGGTCAGCATCAAACATTCCCGCTCACACACAGATGTCAACGTGAATTATTTAACAATGCAAGATATAGAGATCCTAAGATAACGCAGAGGGCCTCAGGTCTTTAAGTACATAACCGAGGAAAAATGAATCCTGTCCTTTCCTGTAATTACGCATGTGGATACTAATTTCCCACAAGGGAGAACAGTGTGTGCCTGGACTATCTCCCTTGCCCCCTTAGTGCTATGACAACACAAAGGGAAACACACACACATATATAAACACACACTAAACCAGAGATGGGAGTGCTGCCCTCCAGGCACATCTCTGTCAGTACACAGAAAAAAAAAAACTTCATTATGGTGAAAACAAATGTGTCCTCAGCAGGAAATCAGCCCCAGCAGAAGGTGCTCGTCTATAAACGTCTGGACAGTATTACATTTCACTGAAGCTGACACTGCTGCTTAGTCCACCAGTGGTTCTGGATGAGCCTCTTGATGTGTGTTGAAAGACCCCAAAACAACTTCCAGCACTCGTCTGAAATGTGCTTTTGATGGGTTTCCCTGAGAAACGGCGGTCTGTATTCTCTCAGAGGCGTTTTAGCCACGCCTGACGTTATCCTGTTTTGAATGGTCCTCTGGGGTAATAAGGTAATTTGTCTTGTGCAAAAGGAGAGGGGATCTATAACTGTCATACTCTGAGCTGGAGATAAATGTGAAAAGGCTAAGACTGTGCCAGAGAAAAGAATTTATGCAGTCAAGCTTTTCCTCTCTCAGCTGTGGGGTAAGAAAAAAGAAAAACTCAGTGTCTGCCGTCTGGAAACAAAAGGATGCAATTAAAGCTGTAAAATTGAACGCAGATGTCTGTTATTCAGTTACTTATTGATCTTCTGGATAACAATGTTCATGGAAAAATATAATCAAATGCATGTCTGATTTTTCTACATGCTCTTTTTCTGAAGCGTGTTCTTGCCCTCTTTATATTGTCTCTGTTGAATTTCCTTTCACACCGCTGTTTTTATGCATTTATTCATCGTTTATGCCGGTGTCAAAGCTGTCATTCGAACTCTGGTGTTGACTTCACAACTAGACAATGTCAAAAGGAAACCTTTCAATCCACCCTGACCTCCTCCATGAATGGAGTTCAGCTGACTTTCATCAGAAAAGTATTTGTGATGGGTCAGAAACAAACAAAAATATGTTTCGAAACATAATGAGGCAGTTTTGTTTTATGGGAAAGTACATTTTGGACAAAAAAAGGTTATCTGTGAACAGAAATGCATGCTGTTAGGGCCACCCGAAGTCGAGTGGTTAAAAAGTTAGGGTCTCCGGTTCGATTCATTCATTCCCCTTCACTCTTTACAGATATTTCCTTTCTGTTTCTGTTTTCTTACTATTAAATAAAGGTTGTCCACACAAAACACACCACAAATTGCTTCCTGTGCTTCCTCTTCCTCCACTTTGTAACGTGAAAAGCAGGTGAGTCAATAATGCTTTCCTTCCTCCTCTAATACCAGAGTGCACATGTTAAAAACAAAATGGGTTGTTCAGCCACTGCTGCTAAAACCTCCTCCATCAACGGCTCAGCTCTTCCACCACACTATAGCTTTGATACCTTGCTGCTGTAGTAGTTATAGACAGACTCACTGGGATCAGCGGCGAGGCATTTCTTCACCCGGCTGTTTATCGTCACGCGGTCAAATTCCTCGCCGCGCTTTTTTCCGTGTTATAATTTTCTTGGAATCGGGGACAGGAATGAGTGTTTTCACAGCTATAGTGGGAATCCGATTATCATACAGGGATCACAGTCGTCATGGAAACCGAGGATGGTGCATGGTGTTAAGCCACCCCTTACACATCCTAGAACATTGGGAATTAGTGTGAAAATTCAGCTCCCTTTAAAAAATGAAGAACGTGACAAATTCCGTCTTTGATTTCAGACACGTCTCGAGCGTCTGACCATGTTTGGTTTTTATAGCCTGCGTGTGTGAAAAAACAGTACTTTGTCGCTTACTTTCTCATAATTTATGCATATCTTTACACAAAGAGTCAAAGAGTCATCTCTTAATGGAAGGTGCCGTGGCTACTGAATCACCGAGGATTAATCTAACAAGGGTAACAACTGTGTAACAGATTGTTTGTAGTTCATAGGCTTTAAATGGGCCCAGGTACTTGTGATTAATAACACACCTCAACCAAACTCCTATCCCAAAAAGTCAATATAATTTAAATTCTGATCTGTTTCTAGCAGCCTGGAGGTGGAAGTAACAGCTTGCCAGAAATTTTTCTGATTATTTTTTTTGTGTGTGTTGCACTATGCCTATTAATGTCTTTAGAACATTTGGGAAAGAACAGGCTGTAACAGCTGTCGCAGTGAGGACAAACCGTAGGACAGACTCCAAACAGATTCATGTGAGACAGGAACCTTTGTCAAGCTCTTATCACAAATTTATGCCACATGTTCCTTAATACAAATTTTGCAAATTTCCCCGCTGCGGGACTAATAAAGGATTATCTTATTTTATACACAAAACGGAGAGAATATGCTCACAATTAAGCAGATTTTGGCCAAATTAGGGAAAATACAGACATCTGCAAGCACAGCATGGCGAAGATAACACATGCATGAGGGAACAAAAGCAATTTATTTACCAATTATATTGGAACTTCTATGTAATTGCCTTATAACAGGATAATTGACTTATAGATATAGAAGCTGTAGAGCTGGGTAATAGTTCTGTATCATCTTTCAACTTTTATTGGTGCTCTATCTTTATTGGTTTATCTTTTTTCATAAAGCACATTTTGCTGCAAAACTGAGAAAATTTGTTACAAAAGGTTTAAAAAGTCTGGTGTTTAGCTGAAACAATGAGTGGATTAATAAATCGATCAGCCATGAATGATTTACAACTTTACAACATTTTACAAGTGAAAATGCACCTAAAAAATCACTTGATTATTTGCTTGTTTTCTTAAGTCTTCTCTGGGAGAAACGTTTAAGCCTTTGAGTTTCTGTACTGTTGGTCAAACATTTTTAACCATTTCTAGCTTTTTTTCCAACATTTTTAGACAAAAAAACGACTGAATAAAATCTGCAGATTAATCCACATGGAAATGGTTGTTAGTTACAGTCCTAGCTGAAAGTAACACATAGCAATTAAAACTATTAGTTGCAACGAACAATAACATTATATATATATATATATATTCATTCATAATTTGATCAAATGTCAGAAATGTGTACATTTAAAACAGAACATCCGCCATCAACAGAAGTTTTGTGCAGTGAAAGAAAAAGAAACAGCCCCCCGCTGCAGAAAGCTCCTCTATTACTGCCCATCCTGAAAAAGTTGGTTTCACACCTCTCCGTCTCGCTCTTTGTCTACTTCCTGTCACGCTTCATCTACTCCTCCTTTCTGTCCCTGTCTTCTGCATTTCCCTTCACAAAGCAGGTACATCATTCATCCGGTGTGGCTCGGGACTTAATTAGAGCCTGTCGCAGCTCCAAATTATAGCAGTTTATGGATGTGGACGGCCATCCTGTTCTTTACTCTCTCAAGACATTCCTGGTTCATTCATACATTGAAATTATATAGTTTAGATTTCAACTGTGTTGTCAGAATATTTAATTACCACCTAGGTTTAAAAACACAGCCATCCATTATTGCCTTGTCAACCATGAGGAGAGACAGAAATTGATAAAGCATGCACAACACTGACAGAGATACAATAATCATAACATGATGCATTTTATCATTAGGGACGATGAATATCCAGGTCAGACACTCAGCGCAGAGCGATACTCTGCAGCGCCGTTTGGAAATGCAACTCAGGGTCGACCCTGAACCCTCGACCCCACCAAAACCGCCTGCACAGCGTCGCCTCAGGGCCACAAACAAGCTCCCAACTCACTCTGGTAAACACTACGGCGCCGCTCACAACAAAAGACACGACTCCGAGCGCTGTCACCGCTCGTCACGCTGACACAAAAGAGGACGCAGCTCAGACGCTGTGCGAGCGGTATAAAAATGTGCGCACAGACATGATAGGATATTCTCCGGATGCTCAGAGGGACAAACAGACAGGCCTGGTTGAATGGGGATCGATGCGGCGATCAATACGGGGGTGAGAGCCGGGCGTTTAAAGAGCCAAATGACCTGACAAAGAAGGTCCTTGACCGGCCTCATGGTCTTAATTATGAAGGATCTAGAGGCTGGAGTCGAAGGAAGAGACTAATCTCTCAGAATCACCTAGATTTCATTGTGTGATGCAGTTTAAGCAGTGTTTTTTATTTTCGTCGAGACACATGAAAGGAAACAGAAATGTGAGGATATATATGTATATGAACCGACTGGTGCCACACAGTGCGCTCCAAGGTTAGACTCCCTCCTTAGTGCCAGTCAAGCTTACTAGAGCGTGATGCGGGCGGGATTGATTGATGGAACGAAGGGGAAAAGGCAGGTGGGGTAAGAGGAAGTGCACAGGAGAGAACCTGAGGTTAGACACTGTCACTGATCTGACTGGTGCATTCAGGGGAGAAAGAAAAAGAGTGTATTTATAAAGGCGTGTTTCAGCTCACTAAAAGCTCTTAAACCTTCCGCTCCAGCAAGAGCAACACTTTCTTGTCAAGACGGAGGAAACATGGAAAGAATAATATGACTGACATCACATTTTGTTTCCAATTACACGAGCCGTTGTAAACACTGACCTCCTCCACCTTTTTCTTCTCGTCAGCATCTGCGTTGTATTAATTTTTATCACTTATGATACATGCAAATTTCGCTGTGATTGTTTGCAAAACAAATTTGAAGAATGTAATTACTTTTAAATCAGGACGCAGTGTATTGATTCTCATCTGCTGGACCGACACCTCTCGGACACATTGGACATAATAACAATTTGTGATTTAATGATGAAAGACAATTAAAACTAGAAGAAAATCATCTGTGAGTAGAATAATTTGATATGCAACAGTGACTTCTGACTGCTGCCTCCCTCTGAATCCCAAATCCAACAATGTGTTTGTCAAACTCTCAGTTCTTTTTAACTTTCCCACCCTGTCTGTGGCTCTCAGTCTGAACTCCGTTTTTTCCCCTCGATGATATCTTTCAAAAACCGATCACAAAGATAAAGAGTTTCATTTTATAAAAAGGTTCAGTAGTTTCCTACAACAGCTTGGCACTTTTGTTTTTTTTACTCAAAAAGGATTAAATGGCAGTTGATGGGGACTATTTTCAGCGGATTCATACACATTTGGTACTTTGGTGAGATTTTCTGGCAGCAGGAGGGTGCACGTTGGATGCAAATAAACTACGGTGCCCAAGTTCATCACGATGAAGGAAGATGTCACCCAGTAATCATTCAGTGAATCCAACGCCCTTCAAAATTTCCCAAAGTTCAAGGTGACATCTTTGATTTTGTATGACCAAGAATCCAAAACCCAAAGATTTTCATTTTAAAATAACTTAAAAAACAGAAATAAAAATTCACATTTGAGATGATGGAACCAGCATATGTTTGAAAAACAGTTTTAGACTAGAATGAAATCCTGAAAGAGCATTCATGAGATGAACAATGTTAAGAATATTCTGGATCTTTGCATGAAAGAAACAAGTAAATGAAGATGCAGTTGTAAAGAGTAGTCAGCTAATTGCCGGAACGAACAGAAACGTTTCTTCTTTTAAATGGTATGCAACAAATGCAAAACACCAGCAGTTGCAGACAGTAACTCATTTATTAGTTAGATTTACCCTCTAAAAGTAGTGAGACAGATTATGTTTGCCTTTGCACTCACTCCCTAAAGACACTTCAGTCCCGAGGGTGAACTCGGACAACGCAGGGACTATTGGTGGAAACTGTAAATTAGCGCATCGAGTATTCAGTGAATGTCAAACTCAAGCCACCGTAATCCGGCACTATACTCTCTCTCTCTCTCTGTCTTTCTCTCTCTCTGTGCATCCTGGGTAATTTGTTTCTCCTGGGGGTTTATCAGGAGCCAGAGAGGTTATTTATACTGACAGTTATGGGGAAGAGAGGAAGAGAGAGAGAAAGTATTAAACTACGTGGAGGAAATGTTTAGAAAAGATTAGTAATTTTTACTCCACGACTTGTTCTAGAACAGTAACCTTGTTAACTCAGCCATCCCACAAATTTACCCCAAAAACTTCCTTAGAACTTGACTTTCCTTTCACAAGCAGGCAGCCTTGTGAGGGATGATAGAGGCTGTTTAACACGATATGTCAGCGGCGGTCATGCCACGGCGGTTTCAGGTAATAGACTGAAAATGTGGAAGAGCGGATTTTGTTCATTTGGCTTCAAAATTTTCCAGGAACTCGTTCCCCTCACGAAAAATTCTGTCACGATGTTTGGCAGCAGGCGTAGGTGACGAAGGATGAAAAATGCATGAGGTGCCGTTAATCACAGTGATCTCACACATCGCTATATCTACACACAACGCACACACACACACACACACACCTCCACCTTTTTTCATCTGATCTGAGAGCAGGTGATGTGAAACTGTGTGGAGACCGATGAGAGAAAGAGATAAAAAAAAAAGTGGAGAAAGAACTAAGTAAAAAGTAAGTTTTTCTGTACTTCTTAAGGAGGGAAATGCAAATGCACTGGTTTTATTTTAACAGGCTTTTCAAACCTGGCTTTCTGTGCAAATCTTCACCAAAGGAATGCAGGGAAAAGGTGAATTCACGCTCACACAGAAGCCCTATGCGTGACCCTCTTGCCTCTCTGTACTTCTTCTCTGTACTCAGCGGGGAAGAGGAAGAAACTTGAAAAGCCATGAAATGTATCCTATTTCCCTCAGCCCTGCAATCATGATGACATAAATCAAAATTTTGCACATGAATGCAGCGTTTATTTGCGTGGGTGTGTGTATTCGTGTCTGTGCACTGCAACTGTAAGCCCTGTGAGTCCCACAGTAATGAGATCTGTGTCACCCACAGTGGACCTCCTTCGATGGTGGTATCTGATAATGTACTCCAAAGTGGACATCTAAGATCAGTGATTAGCCTCCATTTACTGCAGCCTGCTGCCCTTCAGGGCATGTCGATGCATCAAAAGGACAGAGTTTGGAGAAAATGCCTGATTTTGAAGATAACCTTCCCGCTTTTTTCCTTCCTGTGACCGCCCTTTAACATGATTGATCCTTTAATTGCAGTAAACCGGGATTGACTGGAAGGTTACAGAGAGATGGTAACGCCACTGACCCCGGTAAATGGAAAAAGAGAATCGCTGGAAATCCAATTTTTTTTAGGAGTGAAGCACAAAGACAAAGACTGTTGTTTTGTCCTTGTTGTTTCAAAGACCTTGAACGACGGCAACCAACAGAGGAGAAGGTGTGATAAGATCATTGTTTTGTTCACCTTAATTTAAGTGTCTGTTACATCAATAATTTAATTATCCTTATGGTTATAAGCATCTGTTTCCATCTAGTTGGTAACCCAAACCTTGACCAAATCGGTCAAGGTTTGGGTTTGTTTTTGTTTTTTTTAATGTTCCGCATATTTGATTTGGCAAATGTTTTAAGGCGGATGCCCTTCCTGACGCAACCACTCACAGCACACATGTTATTGATATCAGGCCACTACTGACTTAAACAGCTGGATGGGGTATTGGTGATAATGGGGCAAATGTATTCAGTTCTATTCTAATGTTTATATACTATAAACATTTTTATACTGGGATTTTAATTCCTTTTCATTGTACTGGCTGTTTGTAAAAAGTGTTAATGGGTTTATAACCCCCATGCTGCTTTCTTTGAAGATTGATCACAGTATGACAGTTTTGAATTCATCCTCACAGGCTTTTATCAAAAACTGAGCATTGATCTGTTGGTAAAAAAGAAATTCACAATCTTTTCTGATTACCATCTTTCTGTTCCAGTAGATTAGAGGACTGTCTCTCCATTCATTTAACCATTGTTAGGGTTAAGGTTAACTTTTATATCACTGATTTCCAGGCTGACGAACATCAATCCAGGTGACGCAAAGCAAGAGAACGGATCATTTATTATTTTCTGACCATAACACAGTTCTAAAAAAAAGGATATTTTCTCTTATCCTTATTTTTTTCTCTTTGCATGGTGCTTCAACTACTGATCACCAGAAGGTTGTTGCTATGCAACAATTAAAAATGTTTGAGGTGTGCTACTCTAAGGTTTCCTCTTACCCTTCAGTTACCTGTGCACTGAGTGCTGAAAGAATTTGCACTTTCTTGGTGCTGTCAGCTTTGCCCCCCCTCCCTGTAAACAGAGGTCTCTGGTGAATATTCAGCCTTCAGTGGAGTCAGAGATGTAGCGATAAAAAGCAGCTCTTCTTTTTCCGCTCAGATCGCGGCAGACAGCACGCTGATTTACACGGCGCGGCGACAAGGACGACAGCTGCAGCGTACCGAGATGGAAAATATATCCTCGCTCCGTCCTCGTCCCCAACCCCACCCTCCCTCCCTCAATCCTTCATCCCTTTTTTCTCCACTTTAAGCTCAAGTCACATCAACTCTCTCTTCATGCGAGCGACCTCCTGCCATCAGTGTTTCTGTTGCCCGACATCACTGCTCCTCTGCTAGAAGATGGGTTTTATCGATGGGGTGTGGGCTTAAGGAGGAACCGACTAAGTCAGGTCAAAGGGGGGAAAAGCAAATGTGTGAACTCTCACCTGCACCGCCTGTTTGACACAAGAAAATTAACTTGACTGGCAGTCCGAATTCTGTCTAACCTGCCACACGCGTGACTGTTTCCCCAGTTTATCAGCTCCGAACAACACACAGCCTAAAGAGACAAGGACAGTGGAGATCAAAATGACCCCACCTTAGTTTTTATGGCGCTGACAGTTGACGAAGGCCAAAGAGGAGGGGACTGAACGGATGGATGCCTCCCAGTTCATGAAGCTGTCGAGCCGAACAAACACAGCCATGCGCACGTGTTTTTTTCCGGACCGTGTTATTAACGCACCAGCGGAAAAACACTTAACTCATGCCTATTCAATTATGCTAATGCATACATATACAAATGACCCTGCTTAGTTATTAGCTGTCTCAATTAGGGGACATGCGTATAAGGGGTTCAGATGAAAGAGAGAGAGAGAGAGAGAGAGAGAGAGAGAGAGAGAGAGAGAGAGAGAGAGGAGAGAGAGAGAGGAGTGACGGGTGGTTTGCTGTCCACTGGTGATTACAGAAGCCTCAGGGCAAGACTTTTATTTATTGTTTCTGTTAGGGGTTATGCAGAGGACGGGAAACCAATGTCATGTTGAGCCTGCGTTTGCATATGTGTGTGTGTGTGTGTGTGTGTGTGTGTGTGTGTGTGTGTGTGTGAGGGTAAATGCACGAACAAAAGCAACTCTTATCTTTTCCAACTTCTTATAGTTTACTGAGAGGCTACATCCAACATTTCCGTGAGCGCAATTACCAAAGATCAGAGAGCAAACTACAGCTTCACAAACAACAACAAGTTTCCACTTCTCATTTTGCACCCTCTTACGGCATTAGCCGTTATCACACTCAAGATGTAAGATACATCTAATTAATTTGTGAAACCGGGGGATTTGCGATCAGCTGTAGCACACACAGCCTTGTTAACTTCCATTTTTTTTTAAATTGTCTCGACAATTATTATACAATAAATGTCAATCATGGGGCTGTGATTTGTGAATGCTATGCACGTACATACATCGTAAAATACGTGCTTTAAAATCAATAAAAGTGGATCGACAAAGCCATAACTGACTCGTATATCCCATCTATTACAGCCAAAGCAGATTCATCACAATGATCTGTGGTGTGAAATAAAGCATGTTGCTATGGGAGTGTTGGTCCTCAGTAGGATGCAGTTATGCTAAGCAGGGCAGATTTAAGGCTTTCTGGTTGTCATCTTTGTCTTTTGCAACAACAGAACTAAAATGCCAATCTGCAATCTCATCAGTTCCTGATTTGGAGTGGGAGAGCTGAATCTCCAACAACTCCTGCTTTCAACAATTTTTTGTGAGGATTAGGGCCGCAGCTATTGATTACTTTAGTAAACGAGGACTCTGCCTATTATTTGGTTAATCTCTTATTAATCTTAATAAAAAAAGCTTAATTAAAGAGCAATAGAAAGAGCAATTTCTAAATTAGATGAAACAGCTATTGTCTTCCCTATTTAATGAAATCAGCATTTATATTGCTCAGATTGCATACAATAATTATATCTGTCAAATGAACATGAAGCCTCAATGCAAAGAACTTTCGAATTATTTCAGCCCTCATACGGATAAATCACGATCGAACAAACTAGTTCGATTTGGGGAGTGACGAGGTCGGAGCCTAGTCGCAGAAATAGCATGTTCTATTTACGTTATAATCTATTCCACATGTCTGACTAAAATACATAAAGTTGGTTTCCTACACATTGACAGGGAGACAGCTCCTGAAACAGTGAGGATAAGTGTTAACTGTCTGTATTGTCGACATGGAAGTTTACATCCACAGGTATTGATTGAAATGTTCTTGACTGCAAATACAAGGTCCCAGCTCATTGACTTTACCAGTTGGCTGTTTTTGAATAATGAAATATGTCAAACATAACTGTTTTTTTATGATATTGTTTACCATGTTTTTGTATATATAATATTTTGTAGTTTATACAAATTACTTATCTAGTTTTTTACTTATTTCCTAATATGTAAATAAAGAATACCTGTCTTTGTCTCCAACACCAGGAACAACAGTGGACATAAGTCCAAAACTTACATTCTCCTAAACAAAGTCTGATATGTTTTCCTTTCATAAATATATTAGATTGTTGGCATAAACTCAAATTGAAGCTGCCTATTTCCTGATTTTGTCTTTGGATCTTCCGTGGCCGTGAAGCTACGGAGCCATATGAAAGTGCATCATGCATGTCCCAGACTGCGAGCAAACAAAGATGAAATGCTCCAGTGAACCGCGTGCATTGTGGCAAAGAAGCACACTGTTTGTAAGCTCTGCAAATTTGGCAACTGTTGTAATTATTTAGCCGGGGCTACCTGGGTAAGTACTGAGCACGGTTATCCCGTAGACTCAACTGACAGTCGGTGTTGGTTCGTAAACACAAATAGATTAAAGCTAATAAATATTCAAACGCTGCTGTGAAGGTGCCTTCTGCAACCAGAATGTAAAACCTTTCAGTTCCCACAGTATAAGGTCTCATCACCATATGAATCATCTTTACAAACAAGGCATTATCCTCCATCTCGAGGCTGCTTTGACACCCTGAGCCTGTGGTATGTCACATTTTATATTTGCTGTCATTCCTGAAGTCTCAATTCCTGTCCAATGCTGATTTTTATAGACTATTGGCGCTGTCCACAAGAGGTGGTGCTGAAGTCTCACCCTCCTCTGCCTGTGTCGCTGTCCGTGGTTCTGAATCAGCGCTGCACGACCCCTGAGCACAGAGGCTCTGCCCACAGAGGGGAGGAAAAAATAGGATTTTTTTTCTTTTTTTGTCGCTGGCTGGGTTACTGTTGGGGGAGCAGATTGGACTTCGTCACAGCCGGGTCTGTCTGAACGAGGCGAACAAGCCAGAGTCTCAGCAGGCGGGGAGCTCCACGCCCTGTTTGCTTCAGAGCTGTCACATGTGACAGCGTCATCTACAAAGGGATGGGAGGCCTGAATAGATCCCTTAGATGAATATAAAAACATGAGATGCGGTTGGGGATGGGTGGAGTGTTGCTTGTTTTCTTCGAGGAGAATGATCTCGAAATATACTTATTTTTGCACAAATGTGTGAATGTCAGCAAGTTGCATTTGTGACAAAAAAAAAAAAAATGTGTTATATTTCAGCAATCAAAAGCATTTCCTGTCCTTCTCACCTTTACTTAACACCTCTGCTTTAACATTCAGCCCGACACATTGTGAATGTGAATACAGTGGGATGTCGTGTGAAAAGAACGGCTGATCCCTGCTCACGAGAGGCCGGACCCTCTCTCTCTCCCTCTCTCTCTCTCTACCTGTCCTGACTTTCCCTGGGGTAGAAAACGCCGGCCAATCAGAATGGATGAGGCAAATGAGTCACGGAGAGAGCGGACTGCGTCCAGTGGACCGAAAGGAGCCGCCTGCCGCTCACGGCACGAAAACTGTAACGTCCACGGGAGGGAGTGATCCGGTCAGAAGTGCTGCACACAGCAACACACACACATACAGGAGAAGCATGTAAATGTATTCTTTTTTTTGGCAAAAGTGTAACAGATTTTAAGCCAAAAGTGTAATTTTCCTCTTTTCTATCCCACTTTTATGTTTCGCTCTCTCTTCTATAACATGTATGAGACAACTCATTACTCTCTTAGTGTTCCCACCCCTTAATAACTGACCAAGCACTACTGTAACGTTCCAAGGTTGTGTGAAGGTCAACATGTTGCCTAGATCCAGACTGAGCTGTGTTTAAGCTCCATAATGGTTCAGTACAGTCCAGTGCGTGTTATTCAAAGCTTTACGGCCGTTGGATAAACAAAAACAACTGTGTGACTGGGCCGTGTGAATGAGTGCTAGAGACGCTCATTAACTATAAATGCGATGGGAAAAATCTCACAGCTGGATACACATCAGACGCCACAGACACACACTCGGTAGCTGTTGAATCACATGACAATGCCAGTGGGTGCGAAATGTTACGAGAAATGGATTGAATTGTTCTTTTCAAGAGAGAAGAAAATATGCTTCCATAAATGACTCCTATCTAAAGGTAACAATGGCAACAATATGAAAGGTGAGCATTGTTCAGGTCCACTGTGGGATGTGTAAATCCATTTTTCATGGAGCGAAAAAAATAAAAAAGGTGCAGTGGATGTGAATAGAGTTTAATGGACCTCGCAGGAGACTAAAGGATTGGGAGGGTGGTGGAAAAAGGAAGTCAAAATGGAACTGAAATCCGACTGAATTAGTTTTTTCTCGTTTGCTTTCATGGCTCGCTCTGGCTCAAGACAATGGAATCAAATAGACAGGGGTCTCTTTCATGTTTCTAAATTAAGAGAGAAGAACAATATATATATATATATAAACTTGCAAATTGTATTAAGAACAGAGAAAAAAAGCCTTTGTTCAGCCTCTGGCTTTGTTTAATAGTCATACTGTACGCCAGCATGCATGAATGGAGGGAAGGAAGAGAGATGGACTAGTTCAGTTCAGTTTGAATCTGAGATAATGAGAGTAGAGAGAGAGAGAGAGAGAGGGGAAGAGATAAGAGGCAGAGCTGACAAACGACAAACAGCACGACAAACAGCAGGAAAGGCAGTGCAGAGATTCGATTACAGTATAACTTCTCATTAAATGATGGAGAAAGCTATCGTAATATAGAAACTGCAAAATACGGCACGTTTCTCTCTTCTCCGTAAGCGAACAGCTGCCTCCTCGTACTATACTGAAGCCAGCGTCGCACAGGCTGAGTCTAACTCTCGCTGGCAGTCTGCTTATCCCTGCCTGTCACTACTGCCACGGATCGCAAACCAACACTGTGACCGGTTTCAGGAGCCACGAATAGAATCATCGGAGAAAACAAACAGATTATTTATGTGTAGAAAATGTCAACTCCCATCTCTAGTAAGAGTATTTTACATTGCACTATCGGAGGGGGAAAGGAACTGTGGCAAAACAAAGAAAGTGAGACGGAACTAAAGTCTTTCCAGCTTCTCCACACGTGATCTAATCTTCTAAATGTGTCTTTTTTTTTTGTTCCTTCTCAGTAATCCCTGTCATCTCAAATCTTACATCTGTGCGTCATCCTGGATGAGCTGCAGTCAAAAAGACACTACACCTCTTCCTCTTCCTCATCATCATCACTCCTCCTCCAGCTCTATACGACCTGACTCTTCCAGTCACAATTTCAGTTTTGCTGACATGCTCACAAACACACACACACACACAAGTCCACACGTCAACACCAGCATGCTCTCCCCATTTCAACCAGACCCGTATTCATTTCAAAACACAAACCATGTATAAACCATGTTATCTCCTTCTCCACATTGCTTCCCTATTAGGTTTGTTTGTCTCTTACCTGGCAGCACGCTGTCCCTGGGTCCTCTTTACAATCCCAGGAAAGGAAGGGGAGGGTGGGGGGGGGAGTGCTCAGACAAGTTCTGCGTCCGCTGAGGAGGCTCGATGTGGCTCTTTGAGAAGAAAGGAAAAAACAAACAAAAGGCTCAACAAACAAAAGAAAAAAAAGCAATGTCCTCTCTTTCTTTTTCTCACACAACAGCTCAAGAAGCACTCTGGATCTCACACTCCGACACCCAGTCAACAGCTCCCGCAAGCGAGCATCTCACTACTCCTTCTCTCTCTCTCTTTTCTCTCTCTCTCTCTCTCTCTCTCCGTGACACTCGCCTCCTCTCTCCCCGCCCACCTACTCCAGCCTCCCCCTCCTCCCCCAGCTTCTCTCGCTCTCCAGTCTCTCCCTCGCATGCTCTTCTTCCGTCAGACGAAAAAACGCACAAACGTCTGCTCTATACTCTCAGCCCCCCCCCATAAAACATAACATAGATAAATAATATTACAGTGCAGTGGCTTATTTGAAGCCTCCACCTATATAATATACAAATGTCACAATACTATAACGAATACAAAAAAGAATATACATATGGTATGACATATTGTTGAAAAAGCATTTTTACAAGATATGATTTAAAATAACAATACATTATAAACAACAAAAAAGACCGAAAGAAAAAAACTTTCATATGTGTACATTTGTGTGCGTGTGAGAGTGAGCTGGGTTTGATTTTCATTAATGGGATTTGGGTTTGTACACCTGCATTTACTCCGACACAAAAGTAATGTTACAAGTCCCTATGAATGCAACAACCACAGGTTAAATATACAAACTGAAACAAGGAATACATATAATACACAGATTACAGTCCTGACTCCCCTTTAAAGCCATAACTTACTATATTCGGATTAGTCTGTTGCAATTATTGTTTTCGTAGTAATTTGCCTCTGCACTGTACTTTTGCTCTGGTTTATGCTTTAAGATGCTTGTTTAAGAAAGGAGATGCACTTATGACTTCTGGTGACTAGTAGTTCTCTTGAATACCTATGTTGAATACACTTCCTGTAAGTCGCTCTGGATAAAAGCGTCTGCTAAATGACTGTAATGTAATGTAATGTAATAAGCGCCACTCATTCTCACTTATTCCTCTTTATCCATCATCTCCACCCAGGGGCGCCGCTAGGGATTTTGGGCCCCATGAAAAGAATCTTTACAGGGCCCCCAACACAGCGGCAAAATTTTTTGATGCTATTTTACATACAATTATGCATTTTAATGGTATTTTTGACTATCATTACCATATTTGTGAAAGAAGAACAGCATGACAGTTGACATGTACAGACTGTACATGTCAAACATGGAAAATAAAACATGTGTGATTATATGTTAGTTAATAACTTAGTGTCATTATTTTTTCTGTATTATAATTTCATCATCATTAGGGGCCTCTCTGGGCCCCCTCCATCATGGGCCCCTAGAATCCGTCTCCTTTACCCCCCTTTTCGGCGCCCCTGTCTCCACCCTCTCTCCCCATCTTTCTGTCCCCCTCCACCCCAATCCCGTCCCTCCTCAGGTCCTGCTGGTGTATTTGATGCCGCTCACGTCCCATTCCCTCAGACAGCAAGTCAAGGGCATTCCCAGAGTGAGCGTATGTTAATGCTCCGCCTCAAGGAGCCGCCCTGCCGTCCCATCCACACGCTCAGCCCCGACCACATGTGGCGCTCGGGTCTCCCAGGGAGGGGGCAGCAGACGCAAAGGCAAAAGTGGAGCAAATCCAGTCTCATTTGTCAGTTTGGATGGACACGGAGAAGCCCACAGCACCTTACTTTATGGAGTTGAACATGTTTAATGGGGCTTTATTGGCACTTTAGTCTACTGCAATTGGTCAGAGCTTGTTCAATCAGGTTCTTTTGTAGGCAGGGTGTTTATCCATTGAGGTCAATCGTGAGCTCACAAAAAAGGGATTTAATTAATAGTGATTGGAGAATAAAGAAACCGCTATATACAGAGTTATTGATTTAGTCCTATCTATGTATTGATTTATACTTCCACCTTTTGGGTGTATGTGTCTTTGTTGGTGTGTTGTTCACTTATTTATCTGTATTATTTATCAAGAAGTACTACCCTGAGCCTTCCTCGTAGCACTTATTGTATTCGTATTAGTTGTTGCACTTACTGTATTCGTATCAGTTCGCTGCACTTATTGAATTCGTATTCGTTTACTGCACTTATCCTATTTGTATTAGTTTGTAGCACTTATTGTATTCGTATTAGTCTGTTGCAATTATTGTTTTCGTAGTAATTTGCCTCTGCACTATACTTTTGCTCTGGTTTATGCTTTAAGATGCTTGTTTAAGAAAGGAGATGCACTTATGACTTCTGGTGACTAGTAGTTCTCTTGAATACCTATGTTGAATACACTTATTGTAAGTCGCTTTGGATAAAAGCGTCTGCTAAATGACTGTAATGTAATGTAATGTAATGTAATTGCATTAAATCATTATTATCAAAATCAATACTGGTGATGGTCTTGACAATTGCAATCTTTTAATTCTTTTTTTTTATTATTTAAAATGTACTGTTGAGTAAATTAGCTTCTGTTACACTTAGTTATTCTTTGTATTAAATTAAATATATATTCAGACTCTGGATTTAGACTTTTTAATATATAATACTGTCTTTGTACCTGCATAGTATTTGTGCTTTGGTCATTACACGTTAAGTAATTTGTGTCATGGTAAGAACTGTGCTAAATATCTTGTGGCATGGCAGATGCACATTATTTATCTGGTTTGTTATGAGGGGAAGCTACATTTCAGCCAGGGACTTAATATAAGTGAGGAGGCAGAGTTGCAAAGTTTTGGTCGAGAGCACGTATAACATGATACTTGGCTGGTGGTGGGATGGAACCTGAGACATATGCAACCTGTAAAGCTAAAAAAAGCGTAGCAAAAATAATAAATTGCATGTGTTCTGCAGCACCCTTCTGTTACTGGATGTCTGTCCTCTCCGTCTGCCCTTCCAGCCACACACTAATTTCCTTGACGGGTATATCTCGCATCCGATCAATCGTCTCCTCAGGAAAACCTTGGATTTACCTTCGAAGTGTTTGCTCGTCTTGTCTACGGAATTATTATGAGGCATGTGAAAGGTTGGTAGCCACTTTTTCTAAACATCTCTCTTCTACACTCATTTGTGAGCTACTGGAAAACAGGAAGTCTGCAGCAAACTGTAACTCTGAGAGATGTGCGACCGCAGGCGTGAACAGATGTTAAACGCGTGTGTGTGTGTGTGTGTGTGTGTGTGTGTGTGTGTGTGTGTGTGTGTGTGTGTGTGTTGTGTGTGTGTGTGTGTGTGTGTGTGTGTGTGTGTGTGTGCTGTATGTGCACATCTATGCAGAGACCCATTGTGTAAATAAAGTGCACGGGCTGATAAAGCTCAGTGAGATGCATGGCACTGTTGACAAAACACACACATACACTCACACTCACACACACACACACACACACACACACACACACACACGCATTAAATCTAACAGACATCAAGCAGGGATGGAGGCAAAGCAAACAGGGAGTCGGTGTTAATGATTACCAACTAAAACCCTGCCTGGACTCTGCACAGCTTGCCTCTCTGTTCATGAGCTTCGGTTCACTGGCTCTGTGTGTGTGTGTGTGTGTGTGTGTGTGTGTGTGTGTGTGTGTGTGTGTGTGTGTGTGTGTGTGTGTGTGTGTGTGTGTGTGTGTGTGTGTGTGTGTGTGTGTGTGTGTCTGTGTGTGTGTCTTTGTGGCTGTGAGGGGATCGATCGCTGGGTGAAGTGACGTGGCCGGTGCAGATTTGTGGTCCTCATTCTTACAGTTCCACCTTAATGAGCAGGAAAAGTAGTGCGACCGCGCTGCAGGACACCCTGCTACGGTGAATGTCAGCTGTCTATCCCAAACAAAGTTGGCTAAACACATCCCAGCTCTGCAGAAGACATCCGCTATCACAGCTGGAGGATGAAAATTGTACACCTCCAACACCTCTGAGCTTATCTCCCTTGCAAACGTAAACTTGCAGGAAGATAGATAATAGTTTTGGCCAAACTATTTTTCTGAACACTTTGGGAAGTTTATATTTGTTGAATTATAGATGAATAGCTCTCTAAACAGGAAAAACATAGCAGCTATATATTGATAATGACTGAACTGGGTCTCAGATTTACTGCCCTCTGTGGACGACAGTAAGTAACCCCTAAAGGTGCACCTGTTATCTGTGTGTGTTTAAAGAACTGCATTAAATGACTGAGGAGAAGATTTCGACTGTGTAAAACAGCCTGTTTTTGGCTGTTAAGAATATTTCCTCAACAAAATGGAAACCTTGACAGTGATGGCGCATTTATGTATTCAGACTCCATTCAATTCTCACTTTATTTGGTTTCTCTGGTACTTTGGAAAATGAATGCTGGATACTGGTGTTGACAGTTTATTTGTAGTAAAAAGGAGAAGTGCGTTTGCTTTAGCATTGATTGAAATTGTGCCTGAAAAAGCAAAGTAAAAAGTGCCAGAAAGTGCTTTCCTGTTTGATTGAAATGTGATTTCTCAAGAATGTTGTGCAGAAAAACACAAAGACAGGGCCAAAGAAATGTAGGACCATATTAACCATTGATTGAGAAATTAACAATGAAACTGGACATAATGACCAAGAAACGTTGCATCAGCACTTTAACCAGAAGTGGAACCACTTCTAAATACAGCATCTAATGTAACGCCCACATAAGAACAACAATAAACGACCAAGGCTTGTGCAAAAAAAAAGGGAATCGTTTAAGCCTGGAGCCTGTCAGTGGAGAACCTAGATGGAACAAAAGAGGACGAAGGAGGAAGAGGGATCAACAGGGTCAGAGAGGAATGAAAAGGGCAAAATGGCATTTAGAGGAAAAAGGCAGTGAAATAAAGGGAGCTGGGTGAACAAAAAGGACAATTTCCCAAATGTCAAGAGCATTTGAATGGTAACCTTTGGACCCTGCCAATAATGGGTCTTATGCAAACACTAAGAGGAAGTGAGCCTTTTGTAACTCTTCTATACAACCAAACAAACGTATGACTAACTTCCTCTTGACTTCAAATAGTACACACAAATCTTAACATTCAAATTTTATAACACATAGACAATAAAGCAAATACAAAACGGCTGTTATTTGAAATGGTAAAAGATTAATAATTAACTCTTTCTTTTATTTTTATTGACTTCCTGTAGAAACTGGCATAGCTCCTTTAGGTTGCTCAATAACAGGGGAAGTTGTTAAGTCTTTAAGGTGTCTTTATATTAGTAGTATACTTAATATGTGTGCAAAGGGACAAGGGACATTTTTCAGATAAAATCATCTAAGTGCATCATGTATAGAAAACGAGGTGACTGCTTGACATTCAAAACTTTACGGAGCATTTGCTTTTAAAGAGTTTTAAATGAGCTGATGTGATTGGTCTTGAGTGTTGGCATTATATTGCTTTAATTTAGCAAACAGACAAGAAAGTCAATATTGAAGGATTAAAAAAAAAAAAAAAGATTTGGTTCAAAGCCAATCAGTTTTTCATGACCAATGCCAACATTGAAAAAATAATGTAGGTTTTTACAGTATACGCAAAACTAGGTAATGGATAAGGAATAATTATTTGGGTGGTAAATAAACTATGGTTAAGGTTTAGTTTAGGTAAGGCAACTAAAACACTTGGTTAAGCTGAAGAACAGATTGTGGTTGAGGTTAATAAAAACAATTCGAAAAAATGCTACACATGGTAAGTTACCAATGTGAAATGAGAAGCCAATGTTGATTTATTTCTCACGTAACTTTAGTACTTCAGTAAAAGCACTTCCTTGGTTACTTTAACCCAAACAATCTTTCCCCAAAGCTCACTTAGCATTCTACAATCTTTTCTTAAACCTAACCAAGTATTTCTTGCTGCCTCATCCTAACTGAGTAGGTTCCTACGAGTAGAAAATATGTTGCTGTAGCTGACTTTTGTAGGAAAAAGCACAAAAAGTGAAGAGTAACTTTTTGTAAGGTATCATACGAACTGTTGTATGAGGATACGTTGATCTTTTTCATGCGTAGCCGTGGTGCACAGCCATGAAAATACTGCCACCCCTCCCTCTGCAAACATTACGCTTGGCAGCACTTTGATATGAGCACCCATGGTCACCCTCCATATCAATCCCTGCTGATATGTTCCTTTCTTTTTTAGAGTATTGGGTTGCAAAAAAATCCTAATTAAATTAATTCAAGTTGTATTGCTTCGGCCCACCCAGGGTATCCAGTGCTAATTCTCCCTAAGACAGAGACATGCACTTCCAAACGGAGGAAAGTAGTCCTAATTACAGCTGATGCTCATTTAATCTCTCCCTCTCCCTCTCTACTGCAGGCAGGAAGCTGCCACGAATCACTTACAGCTTTATCAGTGGATAAGTGGCTCTTCAAATATGGAGCTATTCAGAGAACTCTTTTCAATACACGCAGGTGGTCCTTTCACCAACATCCTCACGCTTACATGCATGCTGCAGATACTGTACACAAACTCCCACACATACATGCACACACACACACACACACACACACACACACACACACACACACACACACACACACACACACACACACACACACACACACACACACACACACACACACACACACACACACACAGTTAAACACATAACACCTGCTAGGGTCACTAACACTTGTCAACGTCAGTGATGTCACACAGATGTTTGGCTGGTCTCTTAGGTTACAAGAAGGGCAGAGGAAGACAGAGGAGCTGTTTGTTTGTTTTTTTTAAAATGCAATTTTTAAATTGCTAACAACTCCTGTTTCTTTACCTGGTAAATGCTCCCCCAGCTAATCCCTAACTTTGTCTGTCTGCGGTTTGATGCTGGGCTGGTAACATATTGTCAGTTTTTAGAGCTCTTTTGAAGCTCCTGCTGTTGCCGGAAAAAACGGCATTGGTGACAGTAATCCCAGAGAGGCTGTAAAACGAAAACAATTCGTTGAAAGGTGGCAAAATATGACACCTTGTAGAGCTTTCAATAGAAGCAACCCAGTGCCAGGTAGAAAAAAACTTATAGTGTCCAACAATACCTGCAATTTATCCTTTTTTTGCCCAGATCTAGAAAAAAAGAGACTATTTGTATGGTTTTGCGTGCAGCCTATCACCACAAGGGTTATTCAATTTAATGCATGATGTAATTGGACCCACCAGCTTACCACAGCCAGCTCTGAAAATAGAGATGTCTGAGCCGCTGGCTAGCAGCTAGCAGCTAGCAGCTAACAGCGCTGACAGCTAATGCCGCTCACAGCGCGACGTGCTGCACGCTCACAGCTCCCATTAACATAATGGTATTGGATGAAATACTCTATTGGTCCCTTATATGGTTCCGGTATTGGTACTGGTATTGCAATTATTTTTGTAATGACCCTACAATGACCCTTTAAAAAATTATGGGACCCACTTGCACAACCACAGTAACGTAAGTAGCAAATTTCTGCACAAGTTAGCTTATTTATCTGTTGATTACTTTCATCTAAAGCTAAGCCCGTGCTGATCGCTCCAGTCACCAGGCGCTGCTGCTCACAGAGGTCACATCTTATTCACCCCAGCAGTGGTAATTACGACAGTCTTATGGAGAGATGAGTGGCCTTTTTGACCTGATATTCTCCTTGACTCGAACACACGAGGAGGGGGAAAGCAACGTGGGAGGAATTCAGTGGGACTGATGACGAGAGCCCTTTTCCACTGAACGACATACTCGGCACAGTATGTAGAGTACACATCTTACACAAATCACCACCGAGGAGTATCTATTTGTGCAGAGGGGAAGTGTTTGTTGTTTATTCGGAGGACCCCTGTTTTGGGGGGCGTGATGGAGGACTCAACGCCGCCTGTTAGAGCGCCCCGGGCCGAGTCTGTGTAGGGGACTCTGAAGCAGGATTAGTGGGGATTTAGAGAGCAGTAATCACCACTGCCTGTAGAGGGTCTGGTAATTAAATTACCTTAGCAACCCCCGTTACTGCCCAGCCACACAGAGCCTCCAAGGTCAGAAAATTAAGTATCAGAATATGCAGAATTGGTTTGGCGTTGCATCAAGAAGACGCAATTTTTGCAGTTAAGTAAATTGATAAACCTGAGAGGGTATAAAACACATTAAACATCATGTTAAAGGTAAATATTTGGATTTTTCTGTATGATTTAAGTCACATAGCATGATTCTTATTACGCATATGGAGAGTGGCATACCTGTGTGCGTGCTTGGAGGGAGAAGGCATACATTATGTTACAGCATGTTATTAGCATGAATATATATCTAACGCTATCCAGGAAATGTATTGAGCACTACATTCAGCACTACAGTATATAAGTGGTGTGATTTGTGGTTTTAGCGCATGACAGGGAATAGTGTTGCTGATGTGGAACTCACATTAGCGATCAATCATGCGGCAAACTTACAATTTCTTTTATGGTTGGAAGTTGTGACTCAGAGTAGATTTGTGGTTAAGTGAGAAATGCGCCGAGGTTAAAGACCAGCTGA
This sequence comes from Anoplopoma fimbria, assembly GCF_027596085.1. Taxonomy (NCBI): domain Eukaryota; kingdom Metazoa; phylum Chordata; class Actinopteri; order Perciformes; family Anoplopomatidae; genus Anoplopoma; species Anoplopoma fimbria. Next base: position 8,998,186 of record NC_072471.1, on the reverse strand, counting down.
TATGGAGGGAGAGGAATAAGAGAGAGAGAGAGAGAGAGAGAGAGAGAGAGTAATGCGTGGGAGCAGCAGCAGCTCCCACACAGGCAGGAAAGTCACGATCTCTTCTTCTCAAACTGACATATAAACACGCCAACAACATCCACAACTCCCAAATGTAATCTAAGTCTCCTCCGTACTCTGATATTAAGAAAAAACAACATCAAATATGATACTTAAATACAAATCATCCACTATATTACCAAAATAAACTACTAAAGCTTGGTTAGGGTTTGTTATTCTAAATGGATTCATTCTTCAACTTGTGCAGTGTGACAGTCACCCATCATTATGTGACATCACTGTGAGTTTAGTGCTGCAGCAGGAAGATCACATCCTAAAGCTACCTACGTTCTGCACAAGCATCCGTGCAAACACAAATGCACACTGACATGTCGATGTGGATTCACCTACACACACTCGAACCAAACGACATCATGTACAAACACAGACATACATTCTCAGGGACAGTAGCCTGACTGAAATACATTTTAACATGTCATTCTCCCCACTTCCTACTCCCTACTTTTGGCGCCCTTGGTTGTACCACACTCATCTTTGAACTCGACCTTCATTTTGATCTCAAAAATGACATAGTCGCTATCATTGTGTCAAAATCTGTCCACAGACATACAGAGATATTAAGACCTGGCAAAGTACTCTGTGGGAGTTCCCGCTACAGTCCGTATTTTCAGGATTCTAATAAATGCTAAATTGGGGAGTTAACTTATAGTGTTGTGTTAGTATAATATCAGACCAAGAAAAGCAGCAAATCCTCACATTTGAAAGGCAAGACCGCATTTTTTATCTTTAGTTTATTTATATAATCCATGTATCTCACTTCTTAAATTCCTCAATACGCAGAGAAACTGTCTTTTTGAGAAACATTTCTTCTGAGAAATGAATACTAACAAATGTTAATTTGGTGTATATATACTCCGTAAGCGTACTGAAAGCCGTATGGTGGTTAGATCCGCGCCTTGCTGTGCAAAACAGACAGTACAGTACATGGCAGCACAATTGCTCATTAAGCAGACTTGACTCTGTCTGTCAAGCACCTGTGTTTGGGTGGGGAAAAGGCGGCAAGCCATATGTTTCCAGGGACATGTGGAGGATGATTGATGCCCTTTTTATACATCAGGTGTTAAAAATCACCCAGACACCCAGGGGTTGTCCTTTTTTTATTTTTACATCATCTTTTCCACTTCCTGTGATTACTGGAGGGAAGCAAAAGTGGAAAACGGTCGGATTGGCAGCTCTCCAGAAGCAAGTCGATCAACAGACACGTATCACATAACATTGTCATTACCGCCCGCCAGCAGCCCACCGGAACATGTAGAGGACATGAGAAGCTGCTGTCGGATACCTTCTACGGCACATGACGGGTGTGATGCTATCGACTTGGCAGAATTAGCCCGCCTCACAGAGCAGTAATTACAACAAGAGATCCTATTCTCAACTGTGAGAATGAAAGCAAAATAGGGGTGGGGGGGATCTCTGTGATGGATATTTCCCAGTCACGTAGGCTTTCTAAAGTCACCAGCCCCCTAAGATGGATCCCACCCCCTATTCACCAACCCCAGAAGTCACCTTGACAGTGCCCTTCACGGCCCTCCATCAATACCCTTCCTGCATGTGACAGAGCAGATCCCACAGTCTTGTTTAATCAGTACAGAATCACAGCAAAGAAAATACACTCTGAATTTAAACGCACTATGTACATTATGATTCTGCCTGATCACATCCACACAGGGTGTGAATTAGGGCATGGAATTAAGAGAGTAGAAGAAGTAGTAATCATGCCGAAAAAAATCAAGCTAAAATGACACTTGATTGGCACGAATTTTCTACCAACACAAATTCTTATTAATCAAAATACAATTTGCAGTGGAATTATTTTTAAAATTACACACATATTGTAGAGGCAAATTATCAATGAAATAATCAAAAATGATGGTTTCAACAAATATGACATCTCCAAGGAAAGATTTGCTCCATGCAACTGAAGCTCAAGCCTGCAGAAACCAGGCACGGTGAAAAATGGGGGTAGAAGGTGTGTGTAACATCTTCATTTAGTTCGTGTCATGGAGTAAGTCAGACACTAATACACTCTTTGTTCTCTGTTTGTCAGCCTCAAACCTGCATTTATTTTTTCTAGCTAAACTAACAAGCCTGAAGGCGGAGGAGAGAGAGAGACAGGAGCCCTGGGACTCGATAGTTTAACCTCGTCTGCCCCGGTGAACGCTGGCGAATTGCATTGTTTAGGCAGAGAAAATTGGGGCCCTGCTCTGGACTCCAGAAGGCGGAAGTGGAGATACACTCCTCCCAGTCCATCTGAGCGTGCTTCTCACATTTATTTTCTCCCTCTCTCCCTTCCTCGGTCTCTCCGTGGACGGCAGCTCCGCTACTTTGGGTATGTCATGGGCAATAAGGATGAAAAATTGGACCGCTCTTTGGGTCCCCAGTCGTCACGCCGGCTTCGTCCTCCACCTTCGCGGGGCCTGCAGGAGGCTGAGCTCCACGCTCACGGAACAAAATAGGATTTAACAAGGCCAGAATCACTCACAATGCCTCAGTAAATAGCCAGTGAACCCTGCCTGAACCAGTATAGGTGGTTGAATTCAGACTTTAACATAGAAGAGTGGAGAGAGAGGATGGGGGTTGACAGGGCAGGAAGGATTGGCATGAATAAAGTCACTTTAAATGTACCATTTTATATTTATGTATTCCTGCATTTTAAATTAGACTTGTTGGGATGTTACACCATATCTGCACTCTTCATTTGTTTTGTTGGCAATTGCAATAATTTACTTGTTGATTTAATTAATTATTCCAAGCAAGATTTAATTAACATCTAGCTAAAATCTACTTTTTTTTTTCTACTTTTTTGTTGATCCACTGAATGTCAGCCATGGGACTTTGGAAGGATTATTTTCATTACTGACGAATCTAATGATTATTTTTTTCTTACATATTCAAATTACTTTACCAAATGACCTTCATGCTGTATATTGAAGAAGACTTGAAACTAGAGATTGAGACCATAAACTCATGTTTACAATGTTTACTGAGGTCATAAATCAATTGAGAATATAGAGTCAATTTCTTATAGACTTCTATACAATCAGACTTGTTTTTGCAACCAGAGGAGTCGCCCCCTGATGGCCATTAGAAAGAATGCAAGTTTAAGGCACTTCTGCACTGACTTTACTTTTCAGACCCAGAGGTTGCCGACTGGACCAAACCTGTTTTTGAAAAAATTCAAAAATCTCCAATTCCACATATTTGTCTGTAGGGCGTCTTAAAAAGTTCTATACTGTATGATTTTAAAAATGTGTGGGAAATAATGAAAAACGTGTAGAATTTACCAAATGTTTTACCGTTACCTATCGCTCATTAAAACAACCAATTGGCCATTAATGCAGGGTAAGAGGAGGGCCACTTGTTCGAACGCAGTACATATGACTTCAACACATTTCCATATTAATACTTAATGTGGGCATGTGCAGATTTTAACAACAAAGCCCCAAGTCTTCCTCTGTACTTTGTACTGTACTATTCAGCATGAGAAACAGTTGCCATCAGATTCCCAGACGACAAATGATTCTCCTCTTTTTCCTGTTTATCCTGATAACACGGCTTGTACGATGACAGGTGGATGTAAGCTTCTGATTCTTTTCCCCTCTGAGATGAGGTGAAATCAATAAGGTATTATTCAACATAAGTATTGGACCCATAAGTAATCCATCAACACAGCTATGTTTGACAGAGAGTAATCAGCATAACTGACAGCTCATTGTTTTTTCCGCTCACTGCATCTAAACAGTGGGCACATCCATAAATTGGTCCACCAAGCAGCAGTATTGTCCTCGAGGGTCAAAGCAGACTCGCTCATTTTCCTATTCATATTTTCACAGCGTCAGCCTCCTTCTGTCCACTTTGGGTTTGGGCTGAGGATGTTCCAGTCAAATAAGCTTTAATCAAACCAGCAGAATATGCAATTAAGCAGCTTTAGTAAGTCCACACGGGGCAAATCACTTTTTCCGAACACAAGATGTTGCATTTGTATAAGGGTGGAATGTGAGTAAATAATTATGGCACTTCCATATTGATGCCAACTGCAAAATATTTCCTTATGATATATAATATAATGCAACCACAAATCTGTCATTTATTTATTTTGTATTTAGATGTACACGCGGCAAGATTTCAGGTGGTGTCTAATGAAAAAAACGATAGTTCACAGAGACGAATACTTTTTACGGTAGATCAAAAGTCTCAATGAAATATAAAACATGGACAACATAATATCCACAAAACGAGTGCAATAACACAACAATAAAATATCTTTAAATTCATTTTTAAATGAACAATAACCCGCTACGTGGGGAAACTAGTGTGTAACAGCAAGAAATGGGAGGATATGTGATAGGAAAATAGAAAATAAATATAAACATAGCACAATATAATTCAATAACTCTGGATAATAAGACTGGTAATTGAAATAAAGAGATGTGGAAAATAAGTTGACACTGACACTACATGGGAGCCCTGCCACTGTAGGCATTGCAATAAAAAAAATTGTTTTGTGCTTTTGTGTTTCTAATTGTATAAAGGAACAGAGACTCACCTTTAATTTTTTCAATGACTGCTGCAGTGTCTCTTTAAACGCTTCCTCCACACTCACCGGCAGTCACTCAGATCTAGAGGAGATGAAAATAAATGAAAAATGTTTGTACAAATGAATGAAAAACATCAATCTATCTTAAACTTGCTTTTAGAGTAAGCTCCCGTTGTCCCTGGGATACTTCTGGGGGTTTTCTTGAAAAATATCTTGCATACTGTACATACACTAAGACAACACACCTCTTTTTCATTTGAAATCTTTAGCAATCAGGGTGCACAATGGGCCCAAACAGCTGTATCCAGAGACAGATAAACACGCATACATCTTTTGCCCCTGTTGATTGTTCCATCAGCTCAGTAATCTGTGCATGTCGGTGGTGGGGTGGCAGATATCCATTATCAATGGACTGTTTTCACAGACAATTGGCCATATTCAGGAAACTGCCAGGGGAGACCTGCCATGTGTTGGAAAACCAGTGCAGAGAGCAGCTGGGGATCTCCTCCCAACAGATGCTGCCTGCTGTGGAGGTGTGGGAGGATTTCCAGTACAGCCCTGTTGGGTAATGTGGGGGGTCTGGGTGCTGTCTGTACTTTCCACCACTGCTGTGAATTGCTCTCACAAGGCTGATAAACAGTGATTACATCGTTTAAATGGGGTCAAGCTTCACTGGTTTAGAGCTGGAATGAATTGCCTATTAAGTGCCTGGTTGATTGGCAGCATCTCAAATGTGAGAATTTGCTAATTTTCTGTTTTATTGGACTGAAAAACAAATATCTTTGTGATCACAATTGTTGGAATGGCAAACAAGATGCATTAGCTTATGCACAATTAAATGGATTTAAACATAAAATAGAAACATCTGGGAGAATTACTTCCTATCTCAGGGCAGCAAAATTACCACGGAATCAATTCTGTGTCTAGAAACACAATGAAAATTTTCTGAAAGTAAATTGCTTATGCAGCAATTACTTTGTCTACAAAATTGACAGTTTAAACAGAGGAAATGATAAAAAAGCATGGAGGTGTTCGGTAAATTTTAAAGCAATCTTTCCATTAATTGTTAAGTGTAAACGTGGAACTGATTGAGATGTAATAAAGGTCAGATAGTGACCAAAAGCATTATGAACCATCCTCTGAAGACTATGCTGTTGGTTTTCAAGATACCTAGTCAGAGATGTAAAGGTCTGACGGAAATGATGAACCGATGCCATTGCTAGACAAAAGATAACAAAGTCAGTATGGATCATCGTCTAGGGACTATGAATAACCCCAACAAATATAATAGAAAGTTGTCCATTGGTTGTTGGTCAATGGTAATCTATGGTCTAGACTAGTGGTTTGGGATAAAATATCTATAAGTTACCTAAATCATTCAGAATCATCCTCTGGGAACCATGAATGTTCAACCAAAATCTATCAACATGCCTGTTCTAAGGACCCACAACTAGTTATACAAAAATATTCTTCCAGCACAGGAGTAGATGAGACTATAAACACCACTCTGAAGTTGTGTTAATGTGGTAGGAATACTGATCATTGCCATTCATTCTCCCCCTCACACTGTGAAAAGTGTATTTACCCAGTATTTGGAGAGAGCGCATTCATTCATATTTCACTGCAGTTGTCATTGCTAATCAGAATATATAAATTTTGATGGAAAGTGAAAAAAAGGTTAATACATTCCATTTAACATAGCACTAGACACATTCATCTCAAATGCATTGTGGTAGTGTGTGATTTGTTTGCCCAAAGACAGGCACATCATAATATTAGTTTAAAATTATTCCCCCTATTATGAAATATGTAGTTGTTTAGGATACATTTCTGTCACTCAATGGTACTCCAGTTGCATTAAGTAGCATTTAAGTGTTATTTTTTTACATGGAAATATTCCCTAATGTGTCCTTGACTTTTAGATACAAACCCCAGGAACATTTTGCGCTTGCTCACATGAGTCAGCCCTTTCCATTTTTCCTAATAACGTCTTATATTAGTTGTATATTGGTTCGTATTGGGCACTGATGGGCTGCTCTCGACACTTTAACACACTTTCCAGCTGTTCTCACATGTAAATTGCACGCAGAGAGTGCAGGCTGTCCTGATGGCAAGTCCCATTACGATCTTGTGCACAAATCAATGATGCGTCATCATTTGAAATGAGCTGCTAAATATGCATGCATAACAAATGGCATGATCGGAACACAATGAGCATGTCATTGTGATATTAGTCGCTAGCAACTCAGTATTTGCCTTTGTGGCTTTCAGCAGCCATCTGCACAAGTCCTTTTTGTGAGGCTTCATAGAACACAGTTCCTGTTTCCTGCTGTGTTTTCACATTTTCTCCTCCAATCCTTCTGCTCATCACTTTTTACCACTTTTTGCCACAAAAAACTGGGACACATAATGGCAATATCTCTCTGTTTGGAGGTATTCATTCACCTCTCTTACATTAACCCGGATGCATAAGACTATAGTTCTCTTCTCAATCAACCACACAAGTAGCTGACATACTTCTACGGTAGATTTACTAATATTCCATGTAGTTTCAATCATTTATTGGCTTAAAGCAAAGATTATTTGAAAAGATCTTTCAGGTAGAGACCAATTTAAACGAATATGGAAACCGACCAAATGTTGGGCAGGTTGCAATCATGCAACCACATCTCCTTCCCCTTCCCCCAGCACATATCACTCCCAGAAATGACATTCATTTCTCTGACAGCATCCCAAATATGGCAAATGTAACATACAGCACAATCTCCATGCTCAATAACCTGTGCAGTAGCTTATGTAACGACATGATGAGGAGGCAAGGGCACAATCTTTAGATACGAGTGTGGACTGAGAACCAGTCGAGAGTAGGGGGGGGATGGGAGACACTCCACAGGAGAGATATTACCACAGTAATCTACACTGAGAGGGTGAGCTGTAGAGCAAGCTGACCTTGAAGAGTTTAACCTGCCAATCAAAAGAGTGTTTCTCCTCTCTGACAGGCAGTGAGGCAGAAAGCAGAGCCCCAGATATGTCGGCTGGGTCATGATGTATAAGTGATGGGGAGACACAAAAATATGTGCGCCACTTTCCACACTGAACTTGGCGACATTCGAAACACCAGAATGTGCTTTGTATAATGTACAATGTATAATGCATGCTTTACACCAGCCTGTAGTTCGATGGCAGTGGCTTGGATGCTTAACCTTAACAGCAAATTTAATGTTTGCCACTGTGTAGTAAAAAATGCTGCCCTTGAGTACAACAAACAGGTGTGCATAGTGGATCTGATAGGCTTTTAAAGACATAAATCTGTTACACAAACTGGTAGCTTAAACAACACACCCCAAACCAATGCAGCCACCATCGCTAAAAACAGCAGTTACGGACTAGAAAGTCGAGGCTACTTATAATGAGATGTATGGGTTTCCCATATAATGAACTGATTTCAAAAAATTGTATTAAAACAAAGAAATATGTTGAATATTTTCAGTATTTTTACTTCTTAGATATCCGTTGCTTCCAGCCAGAAAGAAATCAAATGAAAGTGTGTCTTGCTCAATAACGTCTCATATTTCTGCGCTATGAAGGGAGCAAACGATGCATCCTATAATAGAGATATAAAGATTTAAAATATTGTTTTATTCATGATTAGAAACCTGCAGCCTTATTAACTAACAGTGTAAGGCTGCAGTGTTAATAGCTGACTGGTTGTTTACGGAGTCATTAAAGTCTAATGACTACATCCACATAAATATGTTTTTTAAAACGACATTCTGAAACAAAATGATTTCCGTGCACAAAAGCGTTTTAGCACCGTTTCAGAAATAACGAGAGACTAAAACGCAATCCAAGGGTTATCATACTAAAACGAGGTCAGCAGCGTTTTCAAACGTTTTAGTTTTAAGGGTTTGAGAACGCTGAACTAGACGTAAACTTAGGTAAAAGTTATGCATTTTAAAACACAATGTGCGTGTAGTCTGAATGTGATATACTGGAGCAAATAGTCAAAGACAAGCTTACCATCAAAGCAGCACTCTTTTTAAAAGCTAAAAATAAATGTACAGTATGGTAAAAAAGCATTCTTAGCATTAAAATGATTGAGTTCAAATAACTAAAAGCATCTTTAATACTAGAACCTCTATTCATGAATGAGGAGGGTCTAGCTGAATCCTTTGTGCTTTGACATACCACCCATGTGTCTCCTTCTACAAACGTAATGCCACTGAAATGCTTAGCAACCGTGTTACCCAGCATGCCTCACAACGACCGAGCTCCACTGTACATCTACATAAGGCAGATCTCTCTGTGCATCGGTCTCCACCAGGCTAACCATCTGCTCTTGGGAAGACACTTCCACTGGTCAAGCAGGGAAGATATTTAAAGCTTAAACTACACTGCTGGTGCACAGTATGTCTCTAGGTATCATTACTGCTTGACGTAAGTGCTATTTTGCTAATCCCTTATCGAGAAAGCTTTACAAAAACCCAGTGAAAGACTGAAGTTAGCAGGTGGTGAGGAATATAAAGTTGTGAAATGAGACGTCTGACACCAACACTCTGCATGCTGTTGTTCCATCTCCACTCATTTCTTGAGATCTTCCTCCTGTCTTTTCGTCGTATGCGGTCTTTCACCCTTTTCTGTCACACAGAAACGTTGTTCTGTTTTTCCATAAAAAAAAGTTTTATTCTATGCAGCGCTTGGTTTGCTGAAGTGACTGTGAACTATAAATGTTACAAGGTGCCGTGATTGACATCCGACAGTGAAACGAATAAGAAATGGTAAACAAAACCTTGACACCGAGTAAAGCTGTGACTTGACACTGAAACTTGTTTTTGTCAGTCTTAAGGTTCTATTTTTGCAAGAAAAAACTTTCATGTGCCTCTTTTTCCCCCCTGTCCGCCATGACAACAGCCCATCTGCTTTTCTTCACACCAAAGAGTTTGAATCAAGTCTTTGGGGGAGAAATGTTGCACCTGGGTAAAAAAAAGAAAAAAAAAGAAGCAGGACTGTAGCAGCTGTGGCATTTGGTGGATTAGTTATTCTGTCGTGACACAATAGCAATCCTATCCTTCTGCTTTTGATGGCTGCTCACTGGGAGAGTAATTATGAACCCCAGAGACCACTTTGAATGTTAAACCCCCCACATGTGGAGGCAGTCGTTTCAAATAACAAGAGTCAGGGGTTAGTTTTTACAAAAAGGTAAGTCTTTAGAAATACGCAAAGTTTAGTCTGTTCGAGCTAAAGGCCATGTTAAAGCTGTCAGAGACTGAATTGTAGTCCTCTTTAAAGGATCAGCATCAGTTTATGCCGTTTTCGCCGCGATGCAGCTTCGCAGGTCATCCTTCATCTCCGGTGATGTTACACAGATTTGTGTGCACACATGCCCAGCAGCAGGGCCACTCCACCCCGTCTCCTTTTAAAGACACAAAAAAACAGGGATCACAATATCTCCGGCGTGGGGCTTTATTCCTGTGGCAGTGCGCTGTCCTGCACAGACGCTGCCCTCTGAGCAAACAAGATTACCCTGATGAACAGAGGCAGGCTTGTTTACTCCCTGTGTCAAGGTACTTTAGGGGTGACTCACTGTCAGTGAGGAGGAGAAACTTTGGAGATGAGATGCTGCTCTCAGGTATCCGAGGCGATCAAAAAAAACACACAACTCTGATTCATAGTTTGTGAGGACCCAGTTCTTAAATAACTGGAAATAGAGCCTTAGTTTGGGACTAATTTCAGTCATGTATTTATTGAGAACCAATGTAGAATGCTGGACTAAAACAAGATAGCAATGAAAATATAAATAAAGGTCAGCAAACTTTCATAGCACATCACAATAGTAATCACATAAATCAAGAAAAGAAAAAAAATCCAAACGATCTGATCAAGCACAAAGACTCATCACAGAAATGTTCTGATACTGAAGTCCTCATTCAGACATAAGAATTTTATTTTTGGGGAATTTTATGAACACTGAAGGATGGCCAATGTATATTCAAAAAAACATTTCCCCCCAAAATGCTGAGGCCTGAAAGAAACTGTTTCATAACTTCCAGAAGTTTTATTAGCATGGCAACCCTTGCGTATGCTGGATTGACTCAAAATAAATTACGTTCATGCCTAGCTGTAACCACACAATACATACCATAATAGCAATGTTTGCGGAGCCTAAATTGTTGTAAAAAGGATTAAAAGATGTTATCAATGAATGATACATGCAGCCTTATCTTTATCCCAAAGAGTTGCAGTTTGCGAATGCATGGCACTATCGGGGTTTCTTCCAAATAGACAATAAATATTAGGCATTTTCACAGCTGAGTAACATTTTGTAATCCTCAATTCAACAATGTCTAAGGTGTCAGTCTGATGGAGCAACAGATACTCGAAGCTGCAATAATCTTGTTTCTCAAACCAGTGAATATTCCCATGCCGATGCTCGCTCAAGCAATGTTTACAGTGTCACTACATCTGAACTACACGCTCTGTACAAACATCGGCCATGGACTGGACCAGTTGATGTCACGTATGAGCATGATGGATCTTGACATGCGCCTGGTCTGCTGTTCAACTGTCGGAGCATAAGAGAGAGCTGTGCGCTTGGTTGGCAGACGGCCATTTGGAGAGCGGGCTCCATCTTGACTGAGGATGGCTGATTCATATCTCATTCTCTGTCATTTTTCCCCACAATGGTTTCTCCATCCACTGGAGGTAATACTCTGACCTGATGTAAGAGGATTGTTAGTCATACACATGGCTGAAGCATCACACAGCGCCCAGGGGACCCTAAATGGCCAGTGGGTGAGCAGGGACCTGGATGTATCATAAAAAAGATCATGGATGAGGTTTCGAGGATAAATGGGACCTCTAACACCGCACTCAATATATTCAGCGACTCTACATGAATACAGAGAAACTCAACATCAACCATCCAGAGATTAAAGCATGCGACTGTAAAATAAAAACGCTCAAAAAGCCATTCATCGCCTCAGAAATGTTGTGGTTTTCACAAGCCACAGGTAATTTGCAGGCAGTTAGGTAAAAGTGAGTTTGGTTCATTCGTCTTCAATTTGGTTTCTTATTTGTACCAATTTTGAAACATTTGCAGCCAACCGAAGTAACTCAAAAGCATGTTAGAAATCCCTGACTATTATCCTTACCGCAAGAGGTATACTCTCATAGTTTCATAGACTATTTGTAAATGCATACTGTAGAAAACACACATTTTGGAGAGAGAGTAAAGCAGTAGAGCTTATGGACTCAACAAAGATATTTTTGCGTTAAACTAGCAAAACAATGGGTAAAACCTAACCCCAATTTATCAAAAAATATTCTAACTTGACTGCAAAGCCCCCCAAAAAAAACACATTTGATGATACTATCTAAAAAAACTAGAAATGTTTAGTAATGTAATGAAAAATAGTCAATTTTTATAGAATTACAGTAACAATTATTATTTAATGTGTACAATTTCTTAACTTTTAATATAATTCCGTTTTGCTTTTTTATTATAAACCCTCCTACATTGCAGTTGCATGAAAGGAGATACATAAATAAAGCTTTACTGACCTTCATGTACACTGTACATCACGTCTGGATAACCTTGTAGTGTCAGTCCTTCCACAGCCCACTAGGCTCTAACACAGTAGACGTCCTGATGACTGTCTGAAGTCATCATGTATTCTACCTTCCTCCAGCATGTAAATCATAATGTGTTAGCAGGTGTGTCTGCTCTCTGTGGAGCGCTGTGTGAACTGCGCTCATGCTTATGTGCTTGGAAGGGCAGGCTAACTAAACTAGGACAGAGGGGGGTCGTCTCCATGGTGACAGCAGCCAAAGAGCCGGATGCACCTGTGTAATGGAAGCTACTTGTAGTGCTTTTTTTTATCTTTATGGTGGAGAGTATTATGGGAGCTGAATTGGTTAAATCCATTTGCTGACTCATAGAAACTGCTGCCTATCCTTTTCTCCTTTCTTTTCTGACAATTTTTTTCATAACGTGAAGGGTTTTAATCTGACAACAACCTTCATGAGCCGAGAAAAACTAAATACATACTGCCATAACAGCATCTTTCATTTTCTGTGTGTCAGTATGCAGAATATATGTTATTATCGGCACAAACTGTATGTCTGTTGCCATTTTAATGAAAACTACAAGCAAATTACCTTCTTCACAGTCCACGTGAGAATAGTGTAGGAAAATTATCCAAGAGGAAAATCTCAGTGATACTGGCAGTGAGTGTTTTCAACTCTTTGATATCACATAGCTCATATTTCATACAGTGTATGCAATGCAAAGTGGATCCTCCAAATATCAAAAATATGCCTCTCTATTGCCTTTGGTCTCCATTCATGCATTCATCTTTTTTAATGCACCCGAGGCCACAAAATGAGTCCTAATGCTTCAGCATCATAAAAAGATTGCCACCCCAGTGCCTTTAATTCACCTCTCCAGCTTGGGCTTTCCAGTAGATGATCAAAGAGGGTCTCGGCCTGTAAAAAGCTAGACTCTAGGGGCAAAGGGGGGTCCATTGACTCCGGCTCCTCTCCCTTGCCTTTGAGGGGCCCAACTGGGCTTTTTATTTGCTCCTGCTGCCTCGCTGCCATTACCAAGAGTATATGCCCTGAAAGAAGCCTGCTGCTTTCTCATCTTTAAGTGCAAGGGGGGACATGGTGTGCTTGGAAACTGCTAAAAAAAAAAAACTCGTAAATGCTGTAACTTTCTTCATGTTTTAAGATTACTCAGGTGGGGTTAAAAAGAAAATGAAAGTTTGGAGATGAGCACAAAGAGCCAGACTGAAAGGAGAAAGACTGGTGTCAAGCTGACCCCCTCTGTGACAGTTACTTCGGTTCGACACAGAGGGCTTTGGTGCTTTTATGGTAAGAGCACTTTGTTTAGACTCATACTCGCATCACATGCGTCATTCGCATCACTTTGAACCTTTGAAATGACAGTGCATGTTCCATGTTGTGCTTGCACTAAAGAATAAGAATCTTGCAGCCTTTTATTACGCTCACAGGGCTGCAGAATGGAGTTTCAACTCTTTCTGTTTCATATCCATTTTTGGGCTGACATTTACAGTACATTTCCAATTCTAGACAGAGAGATTCTTCGATATGTTTGAGAATTAATAAAAGTTGTTTTCTGCCTTCCTGTACAAATTGGATGTGAAGATATTTTAGCTTTACTTTAGCAACATTTCTCATCTTATCCGTCTAACAAAAGCAGCTTGTGAGCACAGCGTTTATTCTTGGAGGAGTGAAAAAACCTGACGTAGTTTTCAGAAATAACAGCACGGTCTTAGGAGGCGTTTTGTTACCTAGCAACTCCACTGCAAACCTACTTTGATGCAGTGCTAATGGTGAAGTCACTCAGAAACCAAATAGAGTTTGTAACATAGTCCCAACAGAACACAACGTCCTTTACGGGACCAACTGCGTCTGGAAACAGGAGGGAGGAATTAAAAAATCTTCTCTGAAGTGGGGGAGCGTTGATGAAGACATGCAGGCAGAAGGTTCACCGGTGTTTGAACACAACAAACAGACACATAGAATTATACTCCCATGTTCAATTTACGGCCGACTGCGCGCCAGAGCAGCATTAAACAAGCATCTGGGTGTTTTGGCTCACGTTGCCGTCAGCCAGGCGGAGGAATCCTTTTTACTTTCTGAGGCTCAGCACAGAGACACGGCGACATCTGAGGCCACCTCATCAAAAAAAAAACACACTTCTGTATTCATTTCTTGGTACAATTTCATTAAATTAATCAATGAATGGTGTTGTAATAGTTTCCAATCAGGTATTTGTTGAGGAACTTTAAAGAATACAGTATTAGACATGGATAGAAAAGATGATTAGAAAGAAACACATGTATATGTTTCTACTTCTATCAACATATGTTTAACTTTTTCTAATCCGTGCTTTATGCTTGTGGATTCTTAATAATGAACACATCTCTATCCTGCTACTTGTTATAAAGGAAAATAAAATGATTAGTAACAGTTATTTTAGCTAGTGGTGCTGAGTGTAAATTAAATTGTTGATCTCTTGTAAACTTTATTCTTTAAGTTGAATTTTTACGCTCCCTTGTAGACTAATGTTTTTGTATGTTTAGCTGACCTTTTGTGCCTTAAGACTCAAGGTTCTGTGCTATTTTCGATTAATTGATGGTAAATAAATAGAAGTCGAACAATTTAAACGTTCTCCATTTCACCAATTTGTGCCAAACTGAAAAGTAGTACGGAAATTCTTTTCACCGTACAGTCTTTTCAAAATAAACTCCTGGCTTCACAGGAAATAACTTAGCTAGAGTTAGGCAACAAAACTATTTAGTTAGGTTTAGAAAGGATCAACATTTGGGTTAAAATAAATATGTATGTTGTGTTACTTAAATAGGGCAGTTAGGTGATAAATAAATCAACATTTACTTATTGTTTCACACGGGGCATGACCTACGGTCTCCTTGGTGAAAGGCCCTTTTGTGTTTGACCCATCCATCTCAATTCTTCAGTTTTATGCAACCTTTATACTTTCTTTTTCATAATTTTGTGTGTAAAATACAATATAGATTTAGTGGGATACCTACGTCATATGTATCAATTTTGGTTTGTATTACTCAGAGTGCTGTATGAGAACAGCCTGCTGAAATAAATTACGAACAATATCCATTTGTATTTGGACTGTTTAGTCTGTATTAGGGGAAAAATAGCGAAGAGTTTAGCTCACATTCTAATCTCATATAAGCTTCCTATTTGATAAGGTGACAAAGAAAATGGGAATCAATCATGTTTAAAACAGAAAACCTAACTTTAAAGAAGAAAAAAGAGAAAGTGTTGATTTTGTTCATCTGTTCTGAATGTGCCAGGTCTATTTGTTCTTCAGGCAGTAAGAGTGACCGTCTTCTAGTCTTTGAATATTTACCAAGCCATAGCTTAATCCCCCAAGAGGGAAAAAAAGCACCACCCACAGTCCCTGGAGAGTGGAAGTAGGGATTAAACCCACCGCTTTTACCTCACACCTACACGCCCACTCAAACGGTATCACATTTCTCCAAACTCAGATGTTTTAGCCTACCCGTGGAGCTACACCAAACAAGTGTTGCTTGGTATTGACATTGACTCGCTTTGAAAGCGCTTTGGTCTCGGGCAATGCGATGAGTCACCAAAAAGCTGATCTAAGAGCAGTTTTAAGGAGCTCGCCTGCCCCAGATATTTCACAAAGTCGAGGAACAGATTAGGATGCAGCAGCTTTGATCCTGTTAATACGATGCCTTCCATCTTTTCTGCCACCTTTGCGACATGAGACGGTTTTGCATCTTCCTGCCAGCAAACGGCGGAGTGTGGTTGGGGCTGTGGATCTTTTTTCCTCTTCTCACCAGTTATCTGGCTCGAAATCATCAAGTGCTGATGTTATACTTTTTTTTTTTGCAAGCATAGCGAATCACTGAAGTCATATCCACAGTTCATTTGGTTATACTTCTGTATTTGGTTCATTTCAAGCAAATCATGTTTGGCAAACAAATTGTACAATCATTCCCTTTAATTGGACAGACTTTTTTCATCCCTTAATGTTTGACTTTGGCTTTGTCAGATAGAAAAACATGGAGAAATATCTAAATATAAACATTGGTCCGTGTTGCTTCATTTTGTTGTTGGAGTTTGCTCGGTTTCTTTTTAACACAAGGATCTGCTGGGTATCACTAGACAAAAAACCTGCACTTTGGGGCTGTTTTCTGTATTTGGTTTGCATTCTTTTGTTGCACTAAGGTTAAACCCCCCCCCCCCTGGAATGGTATTTATTTTATAACCTCATGGCTAAACAGACAATCTTAAAAATCGGTTGCTCTACTTACAGCGTCCTCTGGACACACTGCCAACTTCCAACAGAAATGCCAAACGACACTTAGTAATTATTGATTATTATTTGATGGTTTGTCG
Organism: Anoplopoma fimbria; assembly: GCF_027596085.1. Lineage (NCBI taxonomy): Eukaryota > Metazoa > Chordata > Actinopteri > Perciformes > Anoplopomatidae > Anoplopoma > Anoplopoma fimbria. The sequence goes on along the minus strand of NC_072471.1, from coordinate 8,981,601 downwards.
TTTCAAATGAGTTACAAACTAAAAAACGATGGATGCCTGGACTCATATGATCATCAGTTAATTATTATAAAGCTTCAACTGCTGTCCACAAAGAGTGAATAGTTCCAACAAAGCTGCACAGTCCTGTATATTTCCGGACTGTTTAAAGTTTAATGTGAGATAAAGCATAAAAATTGAACGAGTCATTTTCATCAGTATCCAGATATGCCACACAGTGCCAATCATGTGCCAGGTTTATCAGGAAATAGCAAAAACATTTACAAGGCCCTTATCTCAAAATGTTAGAAAATCCTTTGAAAGAATCCCCCGATCCACACCAAAAACTAATCACTTGTTCCTTGGCTCACTGCCTGACTTTTCAATAAACTTCATGAAAATCTGTGCCCAAGTTTTTGAGGGGTCATGCTACAAACAAAACCAGAGACCAAAAATACAACTTCTTTGATGGAGATGATGAGGACTGTTGGGTCTTTGTTCTAATTATTGTATCCTGGAGTGTAGATACACATTTCTTAAAGAAAGGCTCTCTGCTTTACCAATGAGGTCCAAATATGACGACAATAATGATGTCAAACCGCGAGTTAGTAGTGATGTGAGTTTCATCACAAAACCAACAAAAAAAAAAACTAAAATATGATTTACTAAATTTTGTAAAAGGGCTGTGTATAGGAAACAGGTGGTATCGGACAGAATGGTGGCACAGATGTGCCAGGGGAATTTCAAAGTAAAGGCATATCTTTGTTGTTGATATGTATGTATGTTTTCACTTTGCATCGATGATGTTGAATAGTTGATCATATAATTGATATAGTGATAAATATATCGATCGTCGGTTTGTATCAAATTTGGAGTCAAGTATACAGCATCCGAGAAGTAATCTTTCAGGGGACAAACTCAAGGCAAAATAAAACATGTTTTCAATTTGACACAAGCCAGGAGTGTGGAGGAGACTTGAAAACTGACTAATTGAAATGTTTGAAGTCTGTCTTCTAAAGAAACTGAGGAAAGGGAACATGTCTCTGCACGTTGGGGTGAAAACTAACTCTGCTCTTCTTTTGGCTTTTTTGGGACATTGCATTTCAAAAGACACACTCTTCCCTTCGTCGATGGAATGATGTCTGCTCATGAAATGTGAGCAGTAAATTTGACAATGGATGATCTCAATTGGAAGATATTGTGAGGGAGAAATAAAGCTCTGTGATCACTTAGGCACATTGGTACTTTATAAACTCATGCTGCTGTAAACGAAAGAGACAAATCAGATTTATGTGTAAATGTTAGAGCCTGAGTGGATCCGAGTGTGAAAGGCTGATATATCTCTCATTTATCATCTCTCTTTATAAGCTTTAAAATATCCATGATGGCCTCAGGTTTTGTTACAGTGCATGAGTCAAAGTCTCATTTTAAAGATGGACAGTTGATTCATTGAAGTTAAATTTTACATTTTAATCTAAATAAGTCGACATGTGAATTACTTTTAAATGAATTTAGCCTGCTGTTTATTGAAGCAGCTAATAAATTGATTACCACATTTCATTTTTCACTGTTCCTCGATATCAAAGCAAGACTTACTGCACTGCAAATACAGTAACTACTTGCCTGCTTACTTGCCTACTTGTGAAACTTAAACTAATGGGTTTGACAGCCCTCCAAAGGGACCAGAAGTGTTTTTCGACAGCTTGGCTCATACATTATCAATGAACCACACGTTCTTCTCTCACGGGACCGAAGCAAAACAGGGTCTGTCTTTTGTATTTGTCATATCTCCTCCAGCCCATGGTGACCGCAATGTGTCTCAGACACTTTGGCTCACAAAGGACAGATCGACACCAAGCAGCCAGGGGAATTGGAGCATTGTGGGAAATGGTTTCCCTGTGGCCATTTTGAACACGCCAGTACATCTTCCCCCCATGTGTTGTCTTATCTTAAGCTTATCCAGAGGGAACTTTCTTTTTTTTTTCCCTCTGTCACCATGTAAGGATCATACAGCTACACTGACGGAGACAAGCCACCCCGTCTGATGGTTACTAAACACTGCGTGGCAGCCTGGAGCACACGCCAGAGTCATTGAGCAAACGACATACTACACCCAAGAAAATATATATTGTTTGCTGTTTGTGGCCTACTTTAGTTGATATGTGTACATTACATTACATTACAGTCATTTAGCAGACGCTTTTATCCAAAGCGACTTACAATCAGTAGTATATTACATATCATTCACCCATTCACACACTGATGACAGGCTACCATGCAAGGTGCCACCATCAGACTCTAACTAACATTCATGCAACATCCAGTCCACACCGATGGCAAGCCTTCGGGAGCAACTTGGGGTTAAGTGTCTTGCCCAAGGACACATCGACTGCCGAAGCCGGGTATCGAACCACCGACGCTCTGATTGGAGAACTACCTTGCTCTCCACTACGCCACAGCCGCCCCTACATATACATGTATTTTACGCGCATTAAAGTGTCACTGTACAGCTTCATAGCAAACAACCACATTTTAGTGTATTTGCAGGGTGATGACGGGGTTTCAGTCCAGAACATTGGATCCCCGAAGTTCTGAAATCCATGAAAGTCTTCTTTAACTCACAACTTGAGTATTATTTGTGTTGCTTCAATCATTGGTTCTGTCCATTATGTATTTACTGAAGTACACTTCAATCGTGCAACACTGCTCAATAGTTACAATTAAATCCAATATGGCAACAAGCAGTAGCCAGCAGTTTTCTCAGATTAGCTTCCATTTAATTTGGAAAAGAGTGAGTGCCCCTACAACATTGCTTATGGTCCTTTGTAGCAACCACAAGTTGATACTGGCTCCCCATGAAAGACAACCAGAGCAACTGTGTATTATTGATTATTAGAATTTAGAATTATAACAAATTTCCAAATTGTTTCAGAATGAGTTTGCTCATCTAACATTCATCCCTGTGACCATGATCATGCAGGATATTCTCTAGTAAATCTTTACATTTTCAGATTTGAAGTATTATGTACGTTCACATGCTGCATTAATGTTTATGTCACTAGTTAAAAAGGGATTCTGTTGAGTTTTTGTATTTGGTTGTGTATTATGTGGATTTTGACACCTCAATTACTACGGGAGTTGTTCTGTCAGAAATTACCAAATTGGCAAGTGACATGAAATTGTGTCTGCCTGGTGTCACCCCGTCATGATAGAATAGCAAGCTCACATTGATTCAATGATCAAGGCAGGAAATGAAATAGCAGCACAGTTAGATTAAAAAGGGGAACATGGAGCACTGTCTGTCTTCTCTGAAAAGAAGGCTGAAGACTAACTTTGGCAGTGGAAGATTTCATTTTATGCTGGCAATGACAAGTCAAAAGGCTTCTGATGGCTGATGGAGATACAATCCGTTCTCGGAAATATTATTATTCTTATGGACAAAGTTATTGTGAGAAATTGTTTTTAAAACTGCTTTGACTCAATTTCAATTAATCTCCATTATATGTTGTATTTTCATTAATATTGTACTTAGTTTGGCCCTTTTTTAGGTCTAAATAATTCACTCTGCTACGAAACACAAACATGTTTAAGTTTTGCTGAAGCTTTTTAATTAGATTATGTTAATTAAGGACTTATCTGTCCCTTCTGATTAGATCTTTGACTGATTATATACCATGTCCGTTGGTGTTATTACGGCTTTTTGTCTCAATGAGCAATCAAGAAACAAGATCAAGAGTCTGCAGCCATGATAGCAGCTCTGCAAGGCTGTACTTAGGCACATGAGCATGCTAGCATGATCAGAAAACAATGCTAACATGCTGATACTTAGCAGGTATAAATGTTAACATGTTTACCATCTAAATTAAGTGAGTTAGCATTATTAAAATTAGCATTAAAAGGAAATTTCAGTTGAGGCTGATGGGAATGTTGTTATTTTTGCAGGAATTTGGTCATAACCCAAAGTATTGGACAAATTCAAATATTGACCCGATGATGGCTCCATTATGTATCCAATATTCATGGAGTCAAATTATAATAAGTTTAGATTTTTTAAAACACCGCCCCGTATATTGAAGCCTACACAAACCTAGCTGAGCTCAGACAAATACAAATAAATACAAATTAAAATACAAATCTGTACAAATAAAACATCTTACTGTACATCTCTGAACAGTCAAATTATAAGTATGGTGTTATTTATTTCTGCTTTGCACTTATTAATTACTTAAAAGCACTAAGTATAAAGCCAAAATGTAGGCAGACCTGGCTAAGTACGAGCTTGTAAGTTGAATGACACGGTAAACAAATACAGCCACTATAGCAACACCAAAACTAGCAATGCTATCACTTTCAATGTTTGAATGGCTGAGGTGAGAAAGGTGCAACAACATACACCAGAACACGACACACTTACTAGTTAAATAAGGGTATGTGCACTGTGCAGCAGCTATTTCTTAGTTTTGAAGGTGAAATTCAAAGTGATTCAGCCAACAAAACTTTTCTCTGTTTTCTGCACACTGTTAATGTCAGGAGGTTACAGAGCTGTCGGGGTCAAACTCTATGAAACACACGCAAATTAGCAGACACTTTCTAAAACTGCTGCCAGAACACTGACAAATTACTAAATGGAGCTTTTACTTTTAATGTCCCCATAATTATGTTTACTATAAGCAATACAAAATTGTGATTCCGGGAGCACTTAAGGCTTGACTTTAATTCACATGGATAATTTTGTCAAAGCATTTCTGGTCCTTTTGTTCAGTTTTTTATTGCGAACCACAGGGAACCCAGGGGATTAGTGGTCCATTCTTTCTGGGGATTATCGGTGGTTGCTGAACATGAAGCAAGTTTAAAGGAGGTACAAAGGCTCTACGCAATGACTTCCCCGGGGCAAAATGCGGAACCATAGCACACTGGGATTTTTAACCCAATCATATGGCATGAAGGATGATTAATATGCCTGCTAATGGGGGGAGGCCGGGACATCTCTGGATGTGAGATCAGGTACGAGGCGTAAACAGCAGCGAGCGCTGGCAAGTGGAGGTGGAAAGTGCACAGTGCATCAATCACTGGTGACAGCTGGGACAGACACAGGGAGCTTCATCACTGCGAGAGGAGTGGGTGCTCCACTACGTCAGACCAGACAGTGCTAATTAGTAATTTCTGCAAATTTACGCCTCAAACCAGAGAACCAAACAAAACCTCTCCAACTGCCCTGTATATAAAGATACGCTGTATATTTAGCTTGAATAAGGCTATTCCAAATAATGGTTGAGCTAACAATAATAAAGGTATATTGGGATAAGAAGGTAGTTATGAAGGCAGAATAATCTTATTGGTTAAGATAAGAAATGGGGCCAATTAAGATCAGTAACTGTTGCCCCATAGTGGATTTTTGGACCACCCTGAAGACTTTTATGAGATGCAGTTACTGACAAACCTAGTAACGTTTTTTTTCTAAAAAAAAACAGCACCTCTAATGCAGATGTATGGCTACCTGCATCACTAAAGTGCTTTGATGCCATCAATTCATCAAAAGCAGGGACTGTGGCAAATATATGCATAAGCAAATCCCCCCCTCACATTATCTTCTGACCTCTAGCAGCTCATTGAGCTTATCTGTCACAAAGTACTCAATGTAGCCTCAGGGGAACCAGGTAGGTACTCATGTGTGTCCTGGGAGAACCAACACTAGTGTATTCTGTTATTTATATGTGGGATTTATGTTCCTTTGTTGCCAAACTGGTGTGGATTTTTCAGATTATTTCAGTCCCAAAGCAGTTCTCTCAAAGCCCAGTCCAGTCTATTTAATCTAGAATGAACATAAATGTGGACTGATGCTACATCATGTGTAGAAAAAGGCTAATGCCTCTCATCCTCTCCACTGAATGGCCACTCCAGTCCTTCTGATCACAGCTGACTTCAGTCCATTGAATTAGCACACAGCCTTCTGGGCTACAGGCTCAGGGGCCATGTTGGAGCCTCAGTGGTGAATATTAGATTGCACGCCTCCAGATCTCATTAAAGGAAGCAACAGGACAGTGTCTGCATCTCAAATGAGACCAGAGGCCATCAGGCGTCCTGTCTCCCTGTTGGATTTACTGATATGATTGATATAGTGTGTGTGTGTGTGTGTGTGTGTGTGTGTGTGTGTGTGTGTGTGTGTGTGTGTGTGTGTGTGTGTGTGTGTGTGTGTGTGTGTGTGTGTGTGTGTGTGTGTGTGTGTGTGTGTGTGTGTGTGTGTGTCTCCGGGCGCAACAGGAGGGTAAGATGTCCTTATCAGTAAATATAATTAGGCTACTTTTACAAATTATCCAATTGAGGGGAAAATTGGAATTTGAGATTGTGTAGCAAGCTGTAAATGGCCAACATTACAATGTCCAACACATACACAGGTCATATGATAGATTAAATAAAGAGGCTTTGGGCCAAAGACTTACAATATCTTCTGTACGAGGGGTTTTCTTCCTTCTTGTCTTCCTTTCCAAATTGGCAGTTCACTGAAAAATAAATATGATGGTGTCAGTGTACATGAGCATAAAAACATCTGACCTAAAGACATTATTACCCCAAGATATAAGCATGCAAGTAATTCGACCCGTATACATTTCAGATACAGTGTTTGGTATAATGTAATAAAATGTGTCAAATGAGTCCATGGAGAAAATAAGTGGGTCAATGTAGGTTTGTTAACAAAGATGTCCAGTATTAGTCTCTAATTACTGGCTTGAGTTTTAAATAACAACTACTTGCGCCTGAAGGCAGGACTTTTACAGTGTTTAACTCGTAGCTATTAATTAATACAGTTGAGTGCAAAATGTCCTAATGTCCACTATTAGGTGAAAAGAAGTAGGCTGATTCTCCAGAGAGGTGGCATGATAGCAGATATCACTGTAATTATACTATTCACTATGGAATCCATCATTTATGTTGGACAGAGAAGACCCTTGTCACCCTTTTAATTGTGTCTATATTAATATAGAAAATACGCCCTCTTGTTCTCTTACTGAAATCTCTATTTCTACACCACATTGGTATTAATAATGGTGTCTCTGACTCAAACACCTTGTACATTTAGCATGAAAAAGCTTGTGATCTGAGTTGATGAAGCCAAAGTCTCTGTGTTTATTTATTTAAAAGTTTCGGCATCGAGGGATCTCATCAATCAACAAATACGAGCATAATATACCTCATAATAGACGGATGGGACACTTTTTAAATGACCATTACCTTGCTTCCCCTTTCATCATGCATTATTTCACTTTCCAAAATCAATTCTACTTAGATGACTCACAAAACTTTCCTTTTTTTGTACCTTTTGAGCACAGTTGGTGGGAAATTGGGTAGAAATAATTACAAAGCGTACAATCAGGTGTCTATAATGAAAAAATGGCTTTAACCCAACCTCAATCCTCTATTTTAATACATTAATAAGTCTTATGATTGTTGGTGACAGGAATTGGCGGTCTCATTTGCAGGCAGCAGATGGCACACCAGGAAGTAGTAATACATAAACAACATGCTGTATGTTGGACCACTTTAATGGGATGAAAAGACAGACAAGCTTTATCAATCAGATAAAACTCATGACTGCTTATACCTCTCCCGACATATTAACTGGCAAGTTAACACAGGACTGTTGGTATTTGTAGGATTTCTAGACACCATCAATAAAACATGTCCAAAAAGAGGAAAACTTCAGCACTAGAGTAAAAAATTGGCATTTCTTCCACAACCACTTGGTTGACTTAAATCCATATCTACTCCAATCTCGGATAAAGGTCATGAATCTTAACATGTCCAACTGTCTTATGTAGCGTCTTCATAGTGTTTCTTAATTGGCCCTTGCAAGTATAATATATACTGCTGTTAGAGATAAATCGGGGAATATTATTGGATGTGAGGAAGCCAGCCCTTCTGGGAGGTGAGCTGCTACCCTCCTAGATTAGATATAAGTGGGGTGACCAATATCACACCACGTTAGGGGGTGTAATATTTGTGCTGCACAAGCAGGACTGAGAACTGTGATGTAATGAAGCAAACTTCAGCCTAAAGTCCAAAAGTTTTTAAACAAGTCACAATTAAAAAGCAGAATATTCCTGCCAACATGTGGATAAAAGCAACATTTCCCAATATTTACTGATGACTTCTTCTCTGGATAGAAACATACAGATGGAAGAGAGAGAGAGGACAGAAGCTTTAGGCCATCCATTGATTGCTAATAGCAGGCCAGCTCTGGTACTGATTTTTCCGCCGTCTTCCAAAAGATGACGCTGTGAAGGATATAAACAGCCGCTAATTAGAGGCTGATATTTACCAGTAGACAGCAGGAGGGCTTTGAAAGCCAACTCTGTGCTTTTACTGAAAAGGTGTTCCATGAATGTGCAACAGTCATGTGGGTTTGAAAAACAAACAGCTCACCGTCTGCCCCATTGGGAGAGGCTGTGTGGTCCAAAAATAGGCTTCGAGGACACAAGTCAGACGCACTCGCAGTCATTGACGCCAAATAAGCGAGGTGAAGAGGGTATTAAGATCTGACTATTTTAACAGTAGAGGGGTCAAGAATAGACCCTTTATGCTGAGTGATGGGGACTAAGGACGCAACCGCTTAACTTCATTGTATGAGGGCTAAAAATTGCCGTAGTAGGGTTTTTTGCTCTTTCTATGCATCCTGCCTAGCAGAGAGAGAGAGAGAGAAAAATTTTGATTAATTGTAAAGAAAAGAATGACATTTTGTAAAAACTAGTTGGAGAACCATCAGAGAAATGTAAACAAAAGGTCAAGGACGATACAAATCTATTTGAAAGATTAAACATAAATTTGAGAGATATCTAAATGTCAAGGAGAGTAGTGAGTAAAAACAGATTGTAGCTAAAGAATTAGACATATCTGGCATGATGGCGTGTTTTCATCTTCCATTGTCCTGATTCTGACGAGAAAATGCTCCTAAAACTCACTCATCCGTGTGTGTTTTATGCCATTTCATAGCTTTCATAGCTATTGCACCATCACAACTTTGGTCGGCTGTCTTTCATTCTCTGCTCTCATATTCAAAGGAGTTGCTTATGCTGTCCTGCCTTCACAGTAATATCCCCAGCAAACATTCATCGTGGGAGCCTTCTGGAGGTGAGCTCAAACATTATTCTCCTGGAGGTTTCATTGCTCGTCTGTGGACCAAAGCCATCAGTCTCATCAGCAGCAGAGTGACCGAGACAGACCGGAGTGGCATCGTCTCATCATGTTATGTCCTTACTGAGGTCCTTTCAGGCCTCAGTAAGGACATAACTGTGCCAAACATTACAGTATGACTTGAGTAATTAAGTCAACATCAGTATTTGGTTTATTGTTTCTGTTGATGTCACATTACATTCTGTCAACATTATTTAATGTAATATAAAAGTTATATATTATAGATCTGTTGACTTTATTAAATACTTTTTTGCGTGCAACTACAAGTATATAATATATAATATATTTATGTTAAAGTAGGGGCTGCACGGTGGTGTAGTGGTTAGCACTGTCACAGCAAGAGGGGCCGGGGTTCATTCTGTGTGGAGTTTGCATGTTCTCCCCGTGTCAGCGTGGGTTCTCTCCGGGTTCTCCGGCTTCCTCCCACAGTCCAAAGACATGCAGCTTAGGTGCATTGAAGACTCTAAATTGCCCGTAGGTGTGAATGTGAGTGTGAGTGGTTGTCTGTCTATATATGTCAGCCCTGTGACAGACTGGCGACCTGTCCAGGGTGAACCCTGCCTTCACCCATTGACAGCTGAGATCGGCTCCAGCACCCCTGCGACCCTTAACTGGATAAGCAGGTTACGGAAAATGGATGGATGGATGGATGTTAAAGTATGTGATAGTTGAGGTAAAATATGAAGTTAGTTAGAAAAAATAATAGGACTGACTTTAGGTTGTCATTCAAATTAAGCAAATCATTTTAACCATATTTCAAAAAAATCTGCAAATTAAAAATGTCTGCCAAATTTCTGTCATGCCAAATTTAGGAGCTGGGCACGTCAAAATAAACAGCTGGTGTGCTAATTATCCAGTTATCAATGCAGCCAATTAAGAATTATAGAGGAAAAAAGCACATTGAGATGACGAAGTCTCAGAAGAAGGAAAAACATGTAGAAAACATGATTAAAATATGTTTTTTATGTTTGTTTTATGTGTTATTATTAGTTTGAGGAAGGTTATTAGTAATTCTTTGTCTCTTCAGTGGAGGTGAAGCTACAGTAGATGTTTGAGTCACATGTTTTATGTACATCATGATTTATTCAAAGCCTGATCTAAGTCTGATTCAATTGCATTTTTTCGCATTCATTCTTCGATACACAAACTTTTCCACATCAACCGTGAGTAATATATGTTTCATGTTTGGTCTCCACTCAGGTTTTTTATGCTAAAATTGAAAATGTGCAAGAAAACAGGTGGATGGAAACACTTAATAAAACATCTTTAAGTCTTTAACAGCCTGGTCTGAGAAAAATATGTATTCCTATCTACTTTACAAACATTTACTACATCAGCCCAAATATTACTAATGCATCTTTTGCATCAAGTCACCATAACCAATGGTCTGAATGAATCCCATCCTTCTTAGATTCAAATATCTGCAACTGAGATAAACAACTGACCACCCCACCATTATCTCGCTCCTCTAGACAACAAAATCAAATATTCTCATGTGGACACTGCAAAGCTCATATGGCATAGAAAGGACTGTCTCATGAAAAAAACACACAATATTAAGCTTGGGCTCATATTGTTGTTTAGATCTCAATATCTATTTGATAAGAAGCTGAGGGGACCGATGTTTAAGGAACAATGGTGGCCCGTCTGCTTAGCGGCAGGGCCTCAGAGCCAATATCCGGTATGGAGATATTACCCCTGGGAGGCAGAGCCTGCATCATTCTGTAAATCTCATGCCATCCTCTCCGTAGAGTTTGAATGCTGGATGGATCCACTGCCATTGTTTTTTCTACTGATGCTGGTTGCTTCAGACAGGCAGCCTTGACCACAGTCAGGTCCATGGCACACTTGAATTTGGCAGAAGGAAACCAACCAGGCTGTTAGCAAACAGCCAAAAGATGAATAAACCTCGATTCTGCCAAACCTTTGCACAAGGGCACTTGTATTTTAGTGGGATGTAGTGAGACTGCCGTATGAGACCGTCTGGTGTCCCCCCCCCCTGTTTTTGAGCTGTTTACATATCAGACAGGACGGATGGGTTGTTTTGTACGTGGAGGGACTTCTGAAGTTCACTCTTCTTCTCTCTTCTCCGGAAAAAGTAATTGTGCAGACGAGGATATCATGGTTTGTTCCCGCTGACGAAGCTGTTGTAAATAGAAGTACATAAAAATAAAGGATAACATGAACCAGCTTTTACATACTGGTCCTTTTCACTCATTTGAGTATTGGGTTATAAGTATTGTTTTGTGTAAAGAAGCGGTTTCTGGCACAACATTTCTCCCTTGTAAAGTGCAAGGATAACGGAATACAGTCACAAATCGAAAATTGAGGGCAACTGCATTATAAAATGTTATATGTTGATCCTTATGAAGGGCAAAACGCTTACAAAGGTTGACAAAAAGTTTTTATATCTGAGGTTTTATAGTTTAAATACAGCACTTTAAAGCTACTCTTGCACTCGACGCTAATGTAATGAGTAAATCCTGCATATTTCAGTCAAAATCCTGCCTTGTGACAGACAAAGTAAAGGCATCACGTTAATGAACAACTGTAGCTTTATGGTTCTAGTCTCGTTTTCTGGTCTCACTTTACTGCAACAATATTATGCTGTCATTACAGTGCTCAGTATTCCAATAATCAAGCAACACATTTAGACATTGAGGACAAGTTACATTTTGCAGCAAACTGTGAACAATCTTAAGAAGTAGAAGAGAAATAATGTTCTTTTTTGTTCCTCCTGATGGCGGGTGGCATTTTGCATAGCAGCACCTCCAATCAGTGTATGAATGTTAGTTCAATGGGTGAATGTCGAAATACAACGCTTTAACCGGTCGGAAGACCATCAAGGGGATATAAAAATGTAACAGTCCATTTACCTTTTACTAAAAAAACAGATCATATTGCTACTGACAATCTGAAAGCACTCACAACAGACATTGACTGATCCATCCAAAATAAATGTACTCCAGCTTTGAGACAGCCTAAAACTTCACAATTATAAGCAAGATGTGGTCAATGAAGGTCAAGCATGTTTTTCATTATTCAAAACACCATCTGGCCGAAGCAGGCAGTTAGACCTTGATGCCTCAGAACTGGCACCTAACTAGAGCAGATATTTTAAAATCAACTTCAGCAGAGAGAGACGCAATCAGCACCGAGAGACAAGACGTCTGAATCCCTCCCGGGCTACATGAAAGTTAACGTAAAACCAGCGGACCCAGGAGGTCTCCTGCTGCTCGAAAACAGAAACACAGGGGTAATGACTAACAAGACGAGCTCCCCGGGAAGCATTTATGGATTTAAGCTTAAAACTTGTACTTTATTTCTCCTCTGTTGGGAAGAGAAGGACCTTTTTTATATAGATGTTCATGATAAATAACCCTTTGCTTTAGAACCTTAACATTTAGTTGTTTTGGGGGTTCCTGTGACGGTTTTAGTGTTCAAACCACTGAAGAACGGCCCGGCAAAACTCATTTCTACATCAGTTCTGCTCTGCTTCAGTCCGTCGAGGCTGGTGGAATAATTAAATGTTTTGTTTGCTTTGGGTTTTTTTTGTGCAAATGAGAAAGAATGGGTCTCTGCTGTCAGTTACTGTATGATCTGTTGCTCCAGCCGGGCCCGGCCTGTCAATCAACATTTCTCTCTCTTGACATCAAAACACTTGATAATCGAGCCGCTACAGATGCTGAGAAGGGGGAGAAAAAAATGAGAAACGCGGTGCCTACTGATTATGCTGCCTGACATGTCTCTTTGTCATTTGACTAAACTGCATGACATTTAACGATAAATTGCATTTTGGCCTATTTACTTAGATGAATGTGCGAGAGTAACAATCAGAAACTGAAAGCATGCAAATGAAAAAATGAATCCGTGACAGGAATATTCGAAACAGGCGTATCTAGTGCGGCGCATCCATGGCTTTGGTTGGATTGTTTAGAAGGAGAATATAAACTGATGAAACACTTGTCAGTTGGATTATTATGGAGATAATTCTCTCTGGCAAACATATGTTTACTTCTCAAGCCACTAAAGGCTCAGCGCACCGCTCCATGTGTAGGTGGAACACAGTCGATAAACAAAACTCTAAAGCTGCATCAAGGCAAACTCAAATCGCATCTGACCTTCTGAAAACATTCTTTACTCTAATCGGGAGCGTGTGTTTTTCTTGTAGAGGCTCTTTGATTGGTCACAAGGGGCCAGATTTACTGAGCAGCACCGAGGTAGACATTTTAAACTGTAGATGTTTTCCTCTGATGGAGCCAGAAAACAGCGATTACCTTGGAGCCACAGACATGCTCATCATTAACACGGTGCAGCAGCGTTGAATGGAGCAAACTCGAGCATTAGGTAAATGAAGTGAACCTATTAAGGATTGAATAAATAAACGAAATGTTTGTTTTTTCCTGTATAAATGAAATGCAGTTTGGGTCTAGTTGAGCGCTACAAAGAACTCCAATAACTGCGTGGAGTAGAATGCCCTTGAAGCTGGCATTCAAATCAGACAGTATAATAACATTCAGATGGTCTCCCTGCATGATGATGACACAGCATTGGCAAGCCCTGCCTCTCCCGCGCTTTGCCCTTGAACGATAAAAGCCTTTACCCTTTGCATTTACACGCTCCTGCTCGGTATCTGCAAGAAAAAAACAAAACACAAGTATTGTCCTCGCCAGCCATTGTTGCACCTGAGACACACTCTTAATGCGGGAGTTGAAAGGTAAGTGGACTTAGCATAATTTGAAGCCTCACATGGCTTATTGAAGGAGACAACCATGACCATGTGCGACGTACTGCCAGGCTCGCCCCGCTCAGGATGACCCACTTTGAGCCTAACATCAATCAAATGCTGTTTAATTTGAAATAGAGCATCTTAAGCCTCAGCCAGCCTGCGTAAGCTGTTGAAGGCAATGCTCTTAGGGTTAAACCTAGATCCATAACGCAATCCCATGAGAGACAATCTGTCTTTGTTTGAGTGATACACTACTGTACCTTCTGGGCGGCAAGACAAGGAGAGAAAAACCTGGTTGCTGATAAGATAGTTGATAAATTCACACAGAATATGAGGCAATCTAGAAAGTGGATGCGATTCTCTTTGAACTCCCCCTCCTGTCTGCTTAGGTTTGATCAGGACTCAATCCTCTCATGTAACACAATCAAACTGAATGACAGCACTCAAGAGTCTGCACTCTGGATAATCATGCAATCAAATTGCATTATTTGGCTTCCACAGGTGCAAAGCGAATGTGGAGCGTTTTGCCATTGAGGCTAATTTGAGCAGCATTTTGCTCATTCGCCTCGACGGATATCTGCGGAAATCTTTTTTCGTGATGAGAGGGTTTTCTTTATATTTCAATGTTGGGTAATGGGATGCTACACACGACGATTTCAGTGCAAACAATTCTTTGAAGGACTTAAGTGCCACATTTCATTATTCATTTATAAATATGTCCAGCCCTCAGGCCTGTGTATTTGCAGACAGATTTACTTTTTATCTAGTCTGCAGGATATTCTTCAGTATATTATTTGAGCAGAGAGCATGACAGAGGTTGAATGCATACAGAGGTTGTAAAGCCCTCTGAGGCAAATTTGTAATTTGTGATTCTGGGCTATACAAAATAAACTGAATAGATACCTTCCATCCATTTATCCATAGTTTATAAGTTACCAGCTTCACATCCAATAGTACCTCTCCAAATCTTCCATGTGAATGCATTGAAGACGTGGCATCAGAGCATCAAAATGGTAGCTAATTAGGAATGCAACGTCATTATGTCTTGGCAGAACGAGAGTACCTCTCTGATGTCAATGTGAAAAAACGCCCATTGTTACTGCGTGCAGATGGCACATGAATAGCAACTTGAGAAGAAAAAGAAAAAGATCTTGCTGAGCAGGAGTCCTCCTTGCCAACGCTGACTTTACCAGCCCTGTTTTAACCGTTGCTAGGCAACACTCATTAGTGTGCTCCACTGATGAGAGTCAGAGAGATGGGATGCATGAACCCGAAGTTAGACCTCTTGCTAATAATTAGATCTCTTTGGGGAGAGTTTGGAAAGGAGCGCCAACACCTGACAACTGCTCTGGGGAACCTAAATAAACACAGTGATGACAAATGTTAAGAGTACTTAAAATGTCAACCTTGGACATTTATGTTCTTTGAAGTACATTTGGCATTACATCACCTTTGGATGTTCAGAGGACTATTCACAAATTAACCTGAAATTAAAATTCCCTGTATGTATGTATTGTGATTGGTGTTAGAGCTGTGTACTAATTTGGTTCAAATTGTAATAACCAAAAAGAGGAAATCTAAGTTAAAAAAAAATTCTGCTTTGACATGAATTCTAATGAACTTTTGGTTTCAACTGACATGATCAGTATTGGTAATGTAATTGGTGAAACATCTGTTTAAATCATTGGGTAACATGTATGAGCATTGTGGGTAATTAACTACGTGTTTGTCATATCAACACAACTGGGCCAATGAAACAGAGATATTTACCCGCTAACTAGTAACCCTGTGACAAATAAAATAAAAGATAAAGCTGCCGATTCAGCAGGTGATGATACGCCATAACCGACATGTGGAATGACATCATTGCTTATGTAACAAGCTAAGCTAACTAGCTTCCATTTTCCAAGTGCAATACAAAGTTGCCATTAGAATGTGCCCGTCTGGATTTTTGACTAGTTTAAAAGGGACAGTGTCTTTGTTGATAGTAAAACTAACACTTTGTGGGTTTGTTCAAAAACAGGAAAAAACATCTTCCATCATCCAAAATTGGTTTTATCCGTTTTCGAAAAAGTGGGCCATTGCTCCCTTGTCATTTTAGTTTAAAATATTAAGTATTAAAACTACTGTCAACTTTATTTGGCAATTTTATCGCGCCAATTTGTTTCATATAGTTACTGGTTAAACTTGAGGGTGTAGAGAGTTATGGTACACGATTTTTTATTCCAGTTCAGAAAAAAATAATTATGCCTCACACTTAAACCCCACCATGTCCTTTCAAAGCATTGTATTCAGGTCTTTTCTCGGCTGGTGGAGGAAGTGGAATATCCCATTATGTTGCTGAATATCAGTGGAAATACCAAAGTAGAGAAAGAAGCCTTTAATCACTTGACACCAAAACCTGGAGTTTTACTGCTGACATTTCAGATTGCCTCGACATTTTCTGCTATCAAATTCCTGTATGAAAATATGATATAATGTATCTACATTATCTACAGACAATGTAGCACTATTGCAGTAAATCCTAAAGTTTTATATTGTTTGAAATCACCTGAATTACATGCACACACACACTAGACATTACATTACATTACAGTCATTTAGCAGACGCTTTTATCCAAAGCGACTTACAATCAGTAGTATATTACATATCATTCACCCATTCACACACTGATGACAGGCTACCATGCAAGGTGCCACCATCAGACTCTAACTAACATTCATGCAACATCCAGTCCACACCGATGGCAAGCCTTCGGGAGCAACTTGGGGTTAAGTGTCTTGCCCAAGGACACATCGAACCACCGATTCTCTGATTGGAGAACTACCTTGCTCTCCACTACGCCACAGCTGCCCACCTAGACCTCATTTAAATATACTCCCCAATAATGCTTATTTATTCTTTTCATTTCAAGATCGGAGACAATAACCAATAATCTTTAAAAAGGTACATTTGCCCTTGTAACTGTCGGTGCATTTGATCCCAACCACATATATCATCGAGATCCACTTCATCAGTTTCAGATTGAGTGCTGGGTATTTTGCAGTTAAGAGAGTAGAGAAAATCCAATTTTGCGCTCATCCTTCTCGCCAATTCTTTCTTTGGGAATCTTTGAGGTGGCCCGTCTTAATGAGCTCCCATGAAATTTGGTTTCCACACCAGACAATAAAACCTCATTGTGTCCGGCCAACATTTATTCATCTCCTCTCCACCCTTAGTGAATGCAGGTGCTCACACAAATGAGGCAATTTGAATTTGAGGAAGCTGACATTTTCAGTCATAACCTAACAGCCAATTGATATGACCATTCAGATGAGCATAATGGGCCTTAAGGTAGTAAGTTAAGTGCTATACACAATGAGGGTCAGTCACACAGAAGGTACGTTGATTAAAGAATAGGCTCTGACGTTGAAGTTTGTACGCTTAAGGAGTTATGGTCTCTGTAATCATTCTTCTTCTCCATTCTGGCCATTAACATTTGTAACAAGACTTTATCTAAAGAAGTGGAGGAAACAATCTATAGTCCTTTTGCAGATAAATGTACACAGATAAACATTAATATTACTTGAAAGTTTTGGGGCGTGATCATATTCAAGGTCCAATATTATCACCAGAAATAATATCGGACAACTCTGTAAACCCTGGAACATGTTCAATTACTTTCCTTTTACTACCAATGCAAAAAAAAAGGTGTTTCCACGTTCCGAAATATCTGACCATGTTATAATTAAGAATCATGTTAAATAAACTAAACTTGTAAATTATGGTTAAGGTCAGGATAGATAGGTTTGGCAACTAAACCAATTGTTTTGGGTTCAGGAAGGATCAAAGTGCCAAATAAATTGCTGGTCTGCAGTAAGAAGCAAATGCCAAACTATCTCCGAACTGCCTCTTTCCTTACAAAAGTAGGTCAGCTGACAAGTTGGGAGTGTAATGCATAATGCAACAGACTTTTTTTGCCTTTCATACTGAAAAGCAACATGTTTTCGGAGCTAGAAACTACAAGGCTATTGTCATCGAAGTGCCTGTCTGTGGCCCTGAGTGCCATACATGCTTATTTTTGGCCCCGCTGTCAGTATTTAAATGGATAAAACCAAGGTCCTCTTGTACGTCAGGACATCAGGACACAAAGACCAACACACACACGCAAACACACACAAACTGCATCATCTAGCAAGCCACATAGATTATACTGTTTTAATCAAGTTTGTTTGATGAGAGCATGGTTTGACTGGGACATGCAGCTGGCAGCGATGGACGGGTGAATTGAATTAGTCCCGCTGTAGACAAAACAGTAAACCTCTGTGGAGAGTGAGCACTCACCATTTTCCATAGTATTAAGAAAACATATCTTAAACATTGCACATGAGAATTGGAAGAATTGTCAGGAGAAGCATATCCGTGGGCTAATCGTTTTATGGTTGTTGTTTTTTGCAGATTTTCAACACAAAGCTGAATATTTGAAACTTTAAACAGTGTTTTAAAACCTGTTTTTTACGAGAGTTTTGTTTAAATTTTGAAATAAATTTGACCCATATTTCCTGTAATATAGAAATCAAAATCAGAAAGTAGCAAAGCTAGTTAACGTTAGCTGTTAGCATGAACCAGTGGGCTGCACAGTTCTGCGGAGCTAAAAGCTAATGTTAACGGAGGTTGCATAGAGTTTCTTTACAATGCGTTCAAGCTCTATTCAGTGAAAATGAAGGCAAAGTTAAATGTTATAATGACGCGTTCAAATGTAATGTTTTAGCAAGAAACTAGAACAAAAACAGTTGTTTGAAGGAGATGTTTTCACAGCAAGGGAATTATGACACGTTTACCTTTTCAACACTAGCTCTATATGTTCGTGGAATCAAATTTGGCATCGAGATAAAGACTACTAAACTTCTTGTAATGTGACACCTCTAATCCCTGAGCACAGCCATCGTCTCTCTCTTTCTCGTTTTACACACATTAAGCACTGCCCTACAGGCCCTCTTCACAGCAGCCATTTTGACATGTCATAGCAGGGTTACCACACAACAGCTGGTGAAATAAATTATCCTGTTCTATTTAGTGTGTCACAACCAATCCAGTTAATCAGCATCCACAACACCAGGGCCCATATTTCATTTGATAAATTACACCTGTACCCCGCAATGACACGTCAAAATGGCTGTTGTGAAAAGGCCCTATTGAGCCACGCTACTCTGCACAATCACATGTTAATGGAAAAATAAATATAAAGAATGCTGCATATCAGAGGAAAACTGCACAGAAACCTTTGCTGCTCAATACTTTGAAATTCGTGTAGAAGAAGGAAGCGGTGTAAAGAGCAGCTTCAGTGTCGCGTGAACCCCGATGTGACGTTTGTCGTCTAGACTGGGGGGGGTGAGCGTGTGTCATGGCCTAATGGCTGCATTCTATCATACAGATGTTATAAACAAGCATGTGTAAGAGTGGAAAGATGACTGACTGGATCCATAATAAAGATAATGTGAGAGGTGTTTTCACAGTGGGGACATTTAGACTTTGAAAAAGGCAATCGCTAACCTTGATGCGATTATATTGTCAATTCTTTTCAGCAGAGTTTACCGTTTATGTTTTTTTTTCATACTTGCCTTAAGTGTTATGGCTGTTTTGAACACTTTTATTTATTCCTTATCAAATAACAACAAAGACCAAAGTTAATTGTCGTGTTTGAATCTTTAATTCATATGGAGTTTCACCCACATCCTTAAATGGCACCCAACTAAAGTCTGTTCTGGGATAATTGAAATGTTCACTTGCGCTTCAGCTCATAAAGTTTTCCTTTAACTGCCTCGATTTTTTTCCTGAGTGCTTTGTCGCTGCTGCGATGTTGGACAGAGATGAGAAGGAAGCGAGATTTCTCTCTCTTTAGCTCCTTCCGTCATCAGCTCAGGAAAAAAACCCCAATGTGTTTAATTATTTTAGGAGAGAATCAAGTGGGCTATCCTTTTTTTTTTTTGCCCTGTACAGTATGTGTTCCAGTCCAGCAGCGTTTGCGAAGGACAAGCCTATTTCCAGAAGCCAGCAGGGCGCTCACAGGATCCGGCTGTGTCCAGACACAATGGCATATTCAGTATTCTATGAGTCATGCGACTTTTAACCTTTTACGACCTTTCAAGTGTCATTAGTTAATCAGAGCACAGCGTCCAGCACGTCAACCTGAACAAAAAGAATCGGCCAAGGTCCTCCGAAAAAATTGCAACCGTGATTTGTCAAACAATCTACTTCTTTTGAAAAAGAACAGAGCTTTGAAATAATGAAGCAGTGGGGGAGGCGCTGTTATAGGTTAATGGGATGCAATCAAAGTAAGCAAAGTCTCTGTGAATGTGTTTTGATGTATGAAGAAAGGCCAAAGAATTCTGTGAGCCTGCAATCCACCGGCCACACTCAGATTGGGAAGATAATAGTGCCTCCTACAGGGATGTATACGGGTTATTTAAGAGTTAGGGGAGTCTAGAAAACACTTCCAGAGGTAAGTTCAGGTGATCCGCTGGAGTTATGACGCGAGAGGAAAAGTCCAGTCGGTTTGATTAGTGGCCCCAGCGTCACTGTCTCTTTGTGACGCAGCTTGCTCCGCTTAATCAGTTGTTTTTGTTCTGGCAGAAGGGACACCAACCTCCACAGCTCACGTCCATTATCCTTAATTAAGAGCAGTGGGCTGCAGATGAGGCTCAGTGTGGAGACAGACGTGTGGGTTGCGTTAGAGGAGATCCTCAGTCGTGATTCGAGCCGATATGAAAGACAGATGAGAAACTCTTGAGGTCTCTCAGCTTTCACACAACAGGCAACATTAACAAGGAAGTTTGTGAATAATGAGCGTCATGCTGTGTTTTTCTTTTGCAGAAAATGACATGCTAATTTGACCTTTTGATGTTTTTTTACTCCGGGAATTTCTCATCACATCATAGCGCCTCATTGAATACAAGTGATTCGGAACTTCACAGAACAATGATATTACAGCTAATCAAACCTGCTAAAATGAGAAAATGAGCACCAAGCGTAGTTAAGTGCAGCCTGTGTCGACATACCAATCAGCTACCTATTCAATGGTGGAAAAGTTTTTGTTAAAGAGCACTAGTAGCCTTGACCCCAGAGACAGGGAGGTTAAATCATTATTTTTTTAAACTTAAACATGGTAAACAATAATAAAGCAGGAAACAGCAATGTGCCATGTGAAGATACAGTGGAGTAAAGTCTACCTGTCTATGAGACGTTAGACAAGACGGAAAGCAGATAAAAGAAGAAGAAAATGCAACATAGTCCACTGCTTTATGCTTAAAAGTAGTTTCTAATAGAGCCTGTATGTGAAGTAAATTATTAATCAGCTTGCTGTGGATTTAGCCAAAATAAACATATGACAACAGATATGCTAGCATAAACATTAACATATCTTTCTCATGGGATTAGTATGCAAAACTGTTGTTATTATTATGGCTGGTATATTTGGATGCTAATTTAGAAGCGGGCTATTCAATTGGTTCGGCTTTGGCAATATATGATCAATGTCAGTCAAACCTCTGATTTCAGGATGCTCCATTTCCCCTTTTAATTGGCACTTAATGTCCGTTTGAAATGCCAAAAAAAACGAGGACCGTAATTTCCCAGTGCCACACTACAGTCATTATCAATGCTCGGAGAACAAAAGCTCCCATTGTCGCCCTGCTCAGACTCAGCCCACAACTTCTGAACTGATCCCTTTTTTTTTTCCATTTGCATTTTCTGCATATTATAAGAAGTAATTACCAGAGATATAAAGAACCCCTCTCTAGGAAAATCACATATTGATTACTAATTAGGGCCTAATGAAGACGTAACCAGCCACTGCTTGGGAAGTTAAATTACTTTTCTCATTCTGCTTTCTGCACATGTGTATAGACAATCATATTGGGACTGGGCGGAGGGAGTCCTATGATTGGCCTGTCTGGTTTTCTGCTCCAGTTCCAGCAGAGATGTGCGTTACATAAGGTGGCCTGTTGCATCATGTGAACTCATCTCTGCTGGAAAGAACTGCTGTTGTGGCAATGTGTGTGCACATATGTGACAGGATGAATTAATTATGTAGTTGGCTGTGTAAAATGTTGTGGTAGATTTTTTTCTCATGTTGATGCAAACAATCCACATGTCTACTGTCTCAAAGAAGACAAAACAAAAAAACACTCCTCATACAGAGTCTCCCTGAGAATATGGTAATATTGGACAACACGACAACAGTAGATTTGATGGATGATATCCTTAATATATTTGCAGCTTTTCAGCCATTAAGAGTAATAATAAAAAATACGACTTAACAATTATATTTAACAATCCACTCAGGCGTTACCTTGTTAAAATGAATGCAGTCTAACATAACAATCATTAAATGCATAAATTATTCCTTCTTGAAGGCTATAATGTTAAATGTATATATCCCTGAGGGTAGACAAAATATTGGAAACACCAAAATGCAATGCAAGTCACGAGCACCAAAAACTACAGCCTTTAAAATGACTGTCAAGTTAAATCAGCATTTTAGTCTTTACAAGAAAAGGAACATTATAATCCCACAAGGTAGAATTAATTGCCGTGTTGTATTCGACTGTATTAGTTTTAGTCGGTTTATCTAATAAACTGGCAAGGAAGATAAAACTCAAACTCAGTAAAGAGAGGAGTGCAATCAAGCCCGTCTTCTGACTTGTTACTCCTGCAAAGCAGCTCCCACTGAGTGCCCGTGTTCCCCTCAAATAACATGCAAATGTAATTTATGTTCCCAAGTTGGCCACATCAACTGCCCACCCACCCACCGGGATATTTGCATGAGAAGATTGCACTGCTACACCAGTGAGAAGGCGGAGGGAGGAGATGTGTGGATGGGAGTGTTGGAGGGAGGGGAGCACTCTGAAGGAGCGGTACAATGTACCCGAAAGAAATTCATATTCATCAGTTTGATCTGGAAAGCTTGCGGGACGCCACCAACCACATAGTGTAGAATACGTCCGCCTAAATGTAGGTGTGAATTTATATATTTCTTCAACCGCTTGCTGTAACTGTAGACGTAGATACGCCTGACTCATGGCTGACGGCAGTTACTGGATATATATCGTACTGGTACATTTTAGTTTCAGACTTTGACATGTCAATCTCCTTTTCATATCGTCTATATATCATCTGCTTTACTGCTCCCTGGATGGATTGAGACAATTTGCACGTCAACAGCTTGACCTAAAACTCATTGAGTTTAATTCAAGAACCACATCATCCGAACAGATTTGTTCTGAAGTGGATTGTACGAGTGATTCAGGAGAACTAGGTACGAACACAATTTAAGTGGTCAAGACTTGTTGAAGGAAAAGTGCAATTACACTTCCGTTATGATTGTGTATTTCCTTACTTTGAAGCAACTTTGAGTTTAAAAACCTT
Organism: Anoplopoma fimbria; assembly: GCF_027596085.1. NCBI lineage: Eukaryota > Metazoa > Chordata > Actinopteri > Perciformes > Anoplopomatidae > Anoplopoma > Anoplopoma fimbria. The sequence goes on along the minus strand of NC_072471.1, from coordinate 8,958,301 downwards.
ACAAAAATGACATACTATTATGTATAAATCATGCCTTTTGCAGTTTAAAATATGGGCTATTATAAAAGTGTTTCATATAGCCTAAGAAAATCACTGTTCAGCTAAATTGGCTATTGATGCTATTGTATACTACAATATCAGTATGAGCAACTTCATTATTTGACCCCGTCCTGTTGCTGTCATCGACCAACGTTTTTCATATCGAACCATTTCTTCTTCATTCCATTGAATAAAGTTTAACCTTTCCTTGTCTTTAGCAGATCACTGAATTCTTCTTCTGACGCTGTTAAAAATTATAGACTTTCCTTTATGGATCTCCGATAGCAGGACTTCAATAGAGGACATTAGCCTTAAATGGTATTATTGGGGTGTTAATTATGTTAAAGCACAGGTGGCATTCATCATGTTGAATGATATATCAGAAGTGGGAAATAAAAGTAAGAAAAGGGAAATAAGCATCATGAATTTAACTAACTAACTAAATATTTGATGTGGTGATCAGGTTCTCATAAAATGTGCAGCAAGAACTTTTTATTGGATAAAAACTTTTCCAGGTTGTCGAGTTGATGGTCTGCACTTTGAACTCAATTGTAGCCTGAAGGCTGTCTGCTTTAAGGAGCAGCTAATGTTCTCCAGTGTCCTTTGCTCTGCAGCCTGCAATGTTAACATAAGGCTGGTAAATATAAAGTGACAGAGAGCACTTAAAAGGTTTAGTTCCTTCAGGCGGCTGGCTTTCAGTGTCCATGCCTGCCTTGATAGGAAACAAGACCTAAAACACGAAGGCCACGGGCAAGAACAACACAAGCATGAGCTTCTCTAAAGGTTTCAAAAAAGTGGGATTTTTCTTTGTACTCTTCTGACAAAGGTGTCAACATGATAATCTGATTTCAGCCAATCCTGAAATACAGATGCTCATTCTCCTTTTTATCCTCTTTCTACTTTGGAAGGTAGAAAGAAGGGATGTGTTGAAATGAAGTGTGATGAATGGTGGTGGTGATAAAGGAGCTGAAAATATAAAAAAAAATCAAGGTTGAAACGATGACCAATGAGGCATTGTTGAGTTGAGATGATTGATAGGGTGACAAAGCTGGAAGTCAGACCAACAGGTTAGCCTGACATGAGCTTTAACAGGGGGACCTGAATGGATGCCAGTTATACCAGTCAGTACTGGAAAGGAATCAGGATGTCATTTCACATGATTTCAATATGAAGGAGAGCATAGTGATAGTAAAATCATCCAATATGATGAGTACTAGGACACAGCTCTATCAACATAATAGAATCATTATCTAGAGAATAAATAAATATATATATATATATATATATATATATATATATATATATATATATATATATTACTGCAAGAGCCAACAATGTTTTAACAAGCTGTAAAAACATTTAATGAAAGTTTAGTCTGTGACCATCAACTGAACTGATTGTTCGTATCGTTTTGATAATTGTATTGTACGTATTACGTTGAATCTGATTTGAAAGGCTAGCGTACATTCGTGTTTGTTTTACTGATAGGATGAAACAACCAAGATCCCAGTTTACGCAAAGAGCCAATTTGCATTTGATCGGAGGATTTTGTCCGAGAGCTGCATAAAACGTGAGTGGAAAATCCGGGCTAAAGTCGTGTAATGTGAACTCGGCATTAGCGACATGTCTCACGGTGGGGGGGACACAAAAGTGACATCATTAATCACCGATTCAGGAATGTCCTGAGTCAATCCTCCAGATAGCATCCTCAAAGCGCTCAGCCCAGCTTTCCTTTCATATAGCTTATAGTAAAATGATGTCTGACATTTCCTCACTTATACAACTGTTCACTTATCTATTCATGATTCTTACTGTACTGCCCTCCCCACGGTGCATCCAAGTAGTCTTCAATAAAAATGGAAATTCTTCATTAGTAATAACCCCTTGAGATGTGCCATCACATTTTCAAGGGGGTCCATTTTCTTTATTCTTAGTTACAGCAAATACAATGTACGCTGATGAGCTAAACTTCTCCTCTGCGACCTTTACACCAACTCTTGTCCGAGGGCACAGACCAAGAGTTCAAGACACCCAGGAGACGGAGAGAAAGAAAGAGAGACAGAGAGACAGAGAGAGAGAGAGAGAGAGAGAGGGGGGGCGATGGGGCAGAGCCAAGTGTCATCCTTCCTCTGCAGCCGCCAGATGAGCACCCACCTGATCAGCACCCCTGGGGGCCACTGAGCAGCACACAGCAGCTGGCAGTGGCGCGTTTATTACCTATAGATTATTCCCAAGCAACAGCAATTATTATCTGTTTACCCCTGACAGGCAGGAACATACCGTTACAGATGTGGGTGTGTCTTTAAAGCAGTCGGATAAATAAATAAATGACAAACGAGAGAAGAAGGAAAAAAAAACTCCAATTGATGGGGGAGGGAGGACATGTGTCAGACTTAGTAAAGAACCGCTGAAGGTATGCCGCCATCTTGAGTCAGTGCAATTGCCATCGTCTGCTGTGAGTCATGTTTATATTTAGATTGGGGAGGAAGAGGAGCAACCGGGCGAATAATGCACATCACCTTCCCCAGTGGAAGCATTTGGCTGTGTGTGAGAGAGAAAGGGAATATTTGTCTGTCTGTGTGTGTGTGTGTGTGTGTGTGTGTGTGTGTGTTTGTTTGTGTGTGACTTAGATCCACTGTCTGACCTAGAAAAAGCAGTTGCACCAATCAGAGGATTCGTGGCAGTTGGGCAACACACTCCACAGTATAAATAACTTGCCGTGTGCCAGTTGCATGCATAATTAACGAGCAGAGGAGCAGAAGCATCCAGCTTTAAAAAATATTAAGACATGATGTGGTCCCTCTATCTGTCCTCGTGTGTGTGTGTGTGTCTAAAACATGGATCGGACATTGTATGCTCCTGTACAGCAGGTGGGGCTACAGTATCTCGGTCATCATTCAATATATATTGTGCTATGAATGCTGGTAGATTGAGTATTAAAGGTTCTAGATACTGTCCTCCAAATTTAGGATTCGCAAGGTTGATACCAGAATCAAACTTGACCAAATTTGATTATCATGAGCAGAGGGAAACAGTTGGATAATTTAGAATATATTATCAATCCCAGCTATCTTCAGTTTCGTATTGGTATTATGTAACATTATCATAGCTTTTTGGAGATATCTTTAGCATACTTGAAAAAATAAATCAAGTACACTGAATGTACCAAAAATACGGATGTAATTATATTGTTTAGTTGGTTTTTTTTTTGCACAATCTCTCCATCAAAGTCCTTCTCGAACTCGAACTCTGCTATTTCAGTTTCGTCCCAAATACATACAGTGAAGAGGAATACAAGAGGGACAATGTCTTTTGCCTGGATTTACTTCATTACAGTTGAAGACTTGACCTATTTCTAAATGTGGTGATTCATTAAATAAACTGAATGGTTAAGTGTTCTTGTATTGAAAGAAAAAAAAGTCCCTCCTTCTAAAGCTAAAGCTAAAATAAACTGGGTTGTTCTTCTAAGCTCATGACATTTTTGGAGATACGTGACTTTCACTGGACAGCGTCGGTTTCATACAGTCATTGTTAGACTCCCTGTTTAAATATCATAGCCTGGTAGAATACAGCACACAAGAGAATGACACAGTGAGGGCACAAAGAGAGCAGAGAGGCACGGCTAATGAAAACAGCCCACAATAAGAGGAACTACATCAGAGGTAATTCATCTATTTCCTGTGGTCCTGCAATACAGTCTATAATCTCAATAAAAGCCAGAAGGACTAAATGACTGTTTGAAATGGAACAAAAAAAAAAACTAGGGTGTCCATAGTTGTTAAAAAGGTAGCGAACAAAGCATGGACACAGCTTAAATCTTGTTTTCAGTGCCACCAGAGTTTAGCCAAGAGGGATGGAAATATCACTGGAGGTCAACGGGGGATCTTGGCGAGCAGAAAAGGGCAAATAACGCAGCAGGCAGCAGAGAATGATGCTTTGACCTTTTTTTATTGCTGCTTTTGGAGCCAAAAGAAGAGCAGGGGGGCCGGGTGGAGGAAGCTCTAGCCCGTGGTGAACTGGAAGCACCTTCCGATCTCATGGCATCACTGGCCCCCTTTGCCAAATCTCCTCCTCCTCTTCCTCCTACAAGGAGTCGAATGGACGTCACGGAGGACTTTTAGGGTTATAGATGCTGACAGGTCTGGGCAGCCGTCATAAGAATTACCAGAGACCGGTTAAGTGTTTGACCACTCTTTGAAGAATGGGACAGCCTCCTTAGACAGATTCATTTATTTATATCATATCATTCCTTCATCCTCAGAGATATGATTTATGGCAAAAAGACAGTATATTTGATTTCAAACCGTTTTTTTTAAATTGTGTTTAAACTAAAACTTTATAAACCGCTTAAATGTCTTGAAAAAACCACAATTTGACATATTAGTAGCCAATGCATCTAACCCAGCCTGCCATTATGTTTGCATTGAAGCCTGTGCCCTTTTCAATTATTAATAGTGTGGTTATCCAAGAGTTTGTCAACAGCATGCTGTGTGATGAATATTATATTATGTTATTATATCATGTGTCAAGGGGTTTGGGTTATAGCACAATAAAAAAAAAACATAAAAGAATATTGTGCTGATTAGATCTGAACATATGTTGGGCTCAACGTCAAATCCCACCACTTAGGACTTTTAAGGGTGGGCTCATATTCCACGCTAACCTTCTTTTTAACCTAAAACTGAGGTTTCCTGGTGTTCAGTCATAGAAAATGCATCAGGAAATTAAAAGTGGGTTACACAGATGGAAACGTGGCTCTCTTTGTTGCTCATTAAGGTTGGTTGAACGCTCATCAAATGGACTTGAGATCTAGAATAATCATGTTTTCATTATTTTCTGCTGAAAGGTAGAGCTAAGAGACTGCATAGCTTTCTAATTCAAGATTTTCTCCAAATAAAATCAAGGCAAACAGACGGATCAGCTTGGTTTGAAATTAAACTGCAGCATTTCAATGAAATCCGACACAAACGTTAAAGCAAAACAATTCTGGGAAGCTTTCAACCCGATGAAAAAGAAGTCATTTCAAAAGCAAAAAACTGCAGATTCTCCCTCATCGTCACTTGATTAAGAGCAGAATATTTTATGTGTTGCGGATAGAAACCCAAAAAGCAACGTGTAATATAACACTGTTACAGATGAGATGAAGGGGAGATAGAAAAAGTGCAGGATTACATAAAACTAATTCAAGGCTGACACTTAACTAATACTCATTTGCATATAAATGCAAAGCTGTGATGGGAGATGTTATATGGTGAGTCTCTCAGAGGCTTCCTGTGGGAACAGTAGATTCAGCAGCTTAGATGTTAGCCATTGCCTTCAGCTCACCAAACACAGCTGCTGTCTAGACTGAGAAGGTAAATATTGTCAACTGCACCACGCTCGTCTGGATGCACCACAGAAACCATCATAAAAAGGGGAGCGAATGCAAAGGCTGGACCAGGAGCCCTTTGAGCAAGTCAGCTAATGTCAATTTTATGGCCAAATTTTATCTTATTTCATTCAAGTGAGATTACGCATTGCCAATTCTGACTTTCAGCACTACCTGGAGAACACACAGGCTCCAGGTATAAAGCTCTGTGAGCTCTGTGGTGATCCTGAAGTCAGATAGTCAATCTTTTTATCCAATTCAGAAGCAGGTTTTTTCAATTGGCACGAATACCAGTTTGGCCATCTATTGGACAGGCTCACGACTCCCAACGCGGCTGAAACTCATCTACGACGATGAAGCTAAAGGCATTGTCAGCATGAGGGAAAACCACAACGAGGGCATGATAAACATGACCGATTTGAACGTGAACCAACAGCGGCGATGGTGTCCAAATAAATGCCAGTGTTGCTTAATCACACCCATAGGCCATAGACTCTGGGGAGGATGCTGGTGTCGCTGCCAATTTTAGCTGTAGTTAACATTTTCACAGTTCAAATGCCTCTCTGCCATAAGCACTGTTCAAAATATTTTGACTTTTGCATTTTTTTGTACTTTAAATAACGGTCAACACATCAAATGTCAGGAGGTTTACTTTAAATATTAACATTTAAAGACTAGAAAAAGGATAGATGAACGTCAACAGATGCATGTATATGAACTTAATAAACATGATCACGTACTTGTTTCTGCGAGATGCATTTAAATCTACAACTTGATGTTTATTGTTAAAACGATCAGTGGTTGATACTCCCCTCATCATGTGTGTCTGCGATTTAGACTTTGTAAATCAATCCATATCCACTTTACCAGCATATGAGCCCTTTGGTTTCCCCATCCCATAAATATATGAGAAGATATGAGGTTTGCGCATTGACTTTCATCAAGGCCGATTAGTCCAACAGTTTCCGACACTCTGGATGCACCGATTCCTGTTTAGGAAATACTAGGCTTTATTATTAGGCATGGTTGTTTAGCTCTGGCTTCTGTTTGGAGCACGCCTGCTTGCTGCTCAATACAGGCCATTAGCTCTAAGTGAAGGAAATGGATGTTGACAGACCGCACATGCACGGGGTGGAGTGTGGTTCTGCCATATTGGTAAAAACAAAACAAAAAAACACCGTTCTCCTTTGTGATTTTAGCTCTTCAGAGTTGCACAAACAGGGGGAAGAGATGCACAAATATTTGGTCATCACCTACAGCAGAAACATGTAAACAGCACACCTCCCTTCCTGCTGCAGCTTTCCACTTGGAGTGTATTCAAATCACACCACAAAGAGGAATCAAAAAAAAAAAAAAAAAAAAAATGTGGAAAAAAAAGTGAACAAATGTGTGTTTTGTAAAGATGATTTATGGTTGCAATTTTTTGAAAACTGTTGTTATCTCTAAGGGAACGTAATTACTATCTGCCGCACAACAATGAGGAGTTCTTGAATGACTCGGCATCTCCAATGAATCTTAGTTAACAAAAGGCTTTTTTTAAGAACTCAAACAGTGGTGAAACTCTGAGAAGCCAACTGCTAAGCACCTTAAAACAAACCTTCACTCTACTTTATATTTTATTTTCATCAATGCTTGTATATGTGAGTCATATATGTCACTTATGTTGACGACACGATTAGATATATTTATAAAATACTGATTACAAGCTATGTTTGCAATCAGGCCAAGTAATTAATCACTTTATCCTCTAACGTTCACTGTGTTTTCTATTCCAAAGGGACTTCGTCCAAGATTCTGTTTCATCAGGTAAATGTGATTACTCACATGTGATTATCTTTGACTTATTTCTGGCGCACTGTAAATAACCTGAGGTGTTCCAAAACGTTCATTATCCCTAAAATATATCTCTGCATGTAACACATGTATACTTAATCCTGGTTTTCAATCATCATCTTATTACATATCAACTAGATTTTTTATGCCTCAAGGTGACCTTGAACCTTAAGGAAAATCAATTGCATGGTATGAGTGCTTCCCCCTCATGGCGGCAAAGATAACACCTGTACATGATGGGACTAAATGCAGGCGATCAATACTGTTCTCGTGCATCGATTTTGTGATTACCACATCATGAATGCACATCACTAAGACACTCCCATGACCTCTCTAGGTCAGCAAACTGGAAATAGTTGTGCCAACATTGGGTTTTTCCTCATAGGTGCTGATTCTATTTCACCAAAGAGAAAATGTGCCAGCTCTTTTGACATTTTTCCGGCTTTACAGCTTCCTTAAAAATAACTAAGACAAGTGAGTCTACCAAAGAGGACAAGGGCTGTTAGCGCGCTGAGAGCGTGGCCTTTTGCTGCTCATCTTTCCGCGGCACGCTGCATTCCAGCCAAGTGTGCAGCGTCCAAATAAACAACACCATGTCAGCTCAGAGCAGCCCATCAATCTCAGTTCATCCCCCAAGAGTCCCGTGAGCAGATAAAAAGCTAATCAAACCCTCCGCCATGTAATTCATCAACGGCTGCTCATGGACACTCATGTCTTCCATTCCTTCCCTTTGCTCCTTTTTGGCAGCATCTCCATTGCTCTGACAAGCTATTAAATCAATTGTATCTTTATACAGTAAAGTGGTTATTGGCCTCGTTAGGATATTGATATAGGATCGTATTATTAGACATTTATTGAGTATTTTGATATATAAAGTCAGTCACTCCCTCATCAGGTCCGTCCCACTTCAGTGAGACTGTCAAAAACATGCAAAATTGTGTTTTTTCCTCGGGACCATTTTTTTCTGAGGAATCCCTAAAGGATAACACTGTAATGACTTCACTTTGGAAAACTGAAGTTTCGATCTGGAGATTAACTGGTTGTTGTAATTGATGAAAATGAACAAAATCATCCAGCCTTAAGATAAGCTAATTATCTATTTGGTAGGTGTTGATGATTTAAGTGGTAAACTGATATAACAATGTTAGGTGGATAAACGATTAATCTAATGTTAGCAACCTTGACTACATGCACAAAACAATCCGTTCTTTTGCACTTCAAAAAAGATAATATTCTTCCTAAACTTATATTCCACTAATATTCGTGTTTACATGCAGGCATGTATACTCCAATTTACAGATTCTAAATGTGTTATATACATGCTGAAAGAATGCTCCTAAAACCGGAAAATTACCGGCATATATCTAATGTTTTAATCAGAAAATGCTACATTAATAAGGCCAAATTTAAAATATTAAAATGAAATATGCTGTTTACTTGACCCATATCAAATTTGAGTAAACATAGAATATTAGTGTTCATGTAAACATAAGTCATTGCCATTACCTTTTATTATTAAAGCCTGAAAGAGACTGTATGTTCAAAAAAATACTTTAAAAAATCTGATTATTTAACGTCCGCTTTTTCTTCTTTATAAGAGTCTGTTGAGTTTGTGTAACCGATATATAGGGTACTGAGTGGCACATTTTACAGTTGAAAAATCGTAAAATAATAACATTTTATACAAGGACGTATCTTAGGACGGATTTTTCCTTTTATGTACTAACTGAACTGTGCAACAATCAATAATACAATCTTGCATCATCCTCAACTCTATTAGGATGCATCTCATGTGCTTTCTATTACTCATAAATATATGAGGCAAGAGTACAAAGAAGATGTTCAGTTGGCTGAAGGCAGGCTTAATGAGCGTGAAGAGAAAACTGCGCGGCATACAGTATTACTACACTTTGATGAAGGAGAAACCATTACCATTGATGTAGGAGCAGGGCATGCTCTGGATAAAAGGGGCTCAGTCCATTATTGGAGTTGCCGTTATTGAAGGTTGCCACTACAACAGTGGTTCAATCCCATTACTTCGACCGAATGAATTACGGATACGACACGCATTGAAATTGACAGGGCAGAAGGTGGCTGGTGCCAGTGAATCGCTCTGATTTCGTATTTTACGCCTAATGAATATTTGCGGAACCATGGCTGCTAACCTCAGTGGAGACTCTACCAAAGGGGGACGAAAATCATTTTATGGTGAATTAGAGGAAGAAGGGACATGTTGTGTTTTGGCCGTTGGAGAGTGCTTTGCTTGATGCGATGGCATTTCATGGTGTGTTGTCTTTGCTCAATTTTCAAACTCAGAAGAACTCATCGCTGGGGGGAAAAAAAACCTCTTAATCTTTTGTTTTGCAGGACTATCAATCGGATTTTGTTACTTTTTAACTAAGCATTGCTCAGTTTGTCTCTTCATTGCATCCTGTTTTCCACATTTAATCAGTTTTCAAACATAAGGGTGACATTTTAACGTAAAGTGTGATTATTGAAAGGTGGTTAGAGCAAGTCAAATTAATCTACTGACTTCCTTTACACCCTCTTAGAGTGCACCCTTAGCAACCATTTATATGCTGATAAGGTCCAAAAGCAGTATTACGTACACACTTTTATGCACACACACACACACACACTCGATTATTCTGTTTTTTATTCACTTTTCATTTGAGAGGATACAATGCAAATTTCAGCATTTTAATGTTTTGGGCCATCATGTATGCAGGCTGGAGATATCCACCTGAAGTTTGATAATCCAGTTTGTATATTGTCCGTGGTTCTCTTCACTTTGCTGATATCCTCACAGTGGAGTGGAGAAAAAAGGAAATGAAAGACCGTCTTTCTCTGGGGGGATAAACTTCAAACACAAGCCCCAGAATTTCAGCCAGTGTCTGTCTCTCTCTGTAAGTGACAACATGGAAATTTTGACATTTCAGTGGCTGTAAAATTCAGCATGGGGCTTTGAGACTGAGTCTCTATGGATGAGAAAGAGATCTGTATTTTTTCTAACTCTTCACAGAATTAAAAGAGAATATTTTGACCATACAGTTTGCATCAACTCTCCAGAAAAGCAGCAGTTTATTAAAGTTACTCCAGGATTGGCACAGTCCAGCTACCGTACAATCATCTACAACTGTTTGGCCCCAACCGAGTGAGCTACAGGCGTTTATTAATGAGAATTAAATGATGCAACACTAACTGATGTGTAAAATTAGTGTTGCCCTTTGGTCCTCCTTCAGCTAAAACATTACATAACTGCATTTAAAGTAGTATTACAGTTTATTAAATAGGTATTAATATTGAAATACATGAGAGCTTTGCCTTTATTTTCTTGTGCCCGTCAAAACCCAAAGATGCAGAATAAAGGCCGTGTTGATGCCAGCTTTTGTAAATCAGCCGTTTGATTTTTGTGGCAGTATTAGCCTTTGATTGATGCGACAGATTACCAAGCGTATTCTCATTACAATATGATGATTATTAAAGAGAAAATTAGCACCGGGTGTGTCCGCTCTGTCTGCTCATATCTGTTCATGATATAAAAAACAGAGAGTTATTTTAATTTTTTTGTGTTAATTCAGCTGTCTGTGAACGACACAACGGCCAACACGTTTTTTAATGAGGATTAATCCTTAAATTGACATGATAACAATGTATTTGCTAAATAAAGGACAATTGAAGAAGAAATCATAGTCATGGGATGCTGAGGTCCTTGCATCATCTTAAAGTTTATACAATAATCTAATATCCTGTCATTAAGTGTGCAGTTCACCCCTTATATTCTACACATTGCAGAAATTACATCTTGTTTAGTTACAACTCTAATTGTGCTAAAAAAATACAGGTTTTGAGGTCGCAAACGGGCCACATGTCCCCAACAGCACAAACCGAGCTGTCCTCATCACACACACACAGACCTGGAAACATTCATCAATTGAAAACCATTCTGTTCCGCCATTTAAACAACGCCACGGCTTTGATCTTGATGCAATTTCCACCCCCAAACCCTAGTCAGAAACTTTCCGGTCCTTTCATCTGAGCGGCTGCTGAACGAGGAACTCTGTCTGGAAACAGGTGTTCTGCTTGTTTGATGTTGCTGTGGTGGTCCGGCAGGTTTGGAAAAACATGAAGCAATCGTGAACCCCGTTCTGGAGACCCACAATACCCATCCACCCCTCTCTGATGAGGCAGCCAGGTGCCAAAAAATACATGCAGCTGTGTTGAATAAAACATCTGACACACTGACTCCCTAGCTGATGGTGGGACAGAAGGTGACCCCCCGGCCCCCCAAAAAAAGGATGGAGGGGTCTGGGACTCGCTGCATCTATGCACTCCACTTTTAACACAACTTAATGAGAAAGTTTCTGTAAAGTCGGCTTTAACTTTAAGAGCTGCTGCAGATGAGGTAGGGAGCTGTCCATTAGGCTGTGGTGCTGAATCGGACTCTGCTCCTGCGTCTCTGGTTAATCAGGCATTTAGCATCCGGCTCTGCAACAGAGTGCGTTGCATTGGCTGAGCAGGGAAGTGTCTTGTTTCCTTAAAGGGTACAAACATGGGAGACGATTTGTTTAAACTGCTTTTCACGCAGATTTATGCACCTTAGAGTTGTAAGACTGCAACACAGTCTCTGTAAATCCGTGCTTCATGACCCTCTTGGGGTCCACTTGTTACCCATAGTCACCAGTCACATTTTTCTCCATTAACTGAACTCTTTTCTACTGGGTTTTATCTTTTATCTTTTCCGATGAGACAAAATATCCAGCGAATAACAGGGAAACGCATTTCTGTTAATTTGCTTGTTTGGTGTTTTGGCAAGATATTGTGCTCTAGTGTTTTTTGGCATAGATTTTCTGAGACTCGGGGACTCTAAAGGGATAAGAAAATTATAATCCTAAAAGATATTTTCTCATTTTGATGATGCTGGGGGCGAGTGCTGTCGAACACGTCTCACCAAATTCTCCCATATGTATTCAGCTGTGTTAAGATCACATCATTATCATACTAATCAAACCATAAACTGACCCCTTGAGACCTGTATGGATTCACCTGCATTCATTATGTCTCTATGCACATTTATTCAGTTTTTCCCTAATGGGTGAATCATCCATATGCAAATATTAAATCATAGATAAGCATAATATCATTACCTGCTCTGAGTCACAGACAATAAATGCGTGTTTGAGAGGGTAGCATTTTAAAGCAGAGCTCTTAATCCCTGGTACCATCGTCCCACCATGTCATTAACACACTCCGTCTTCGTCACAGACGGCATCACCGAGCCTGTGGAGGTCGACCTCATAGGAAGTGAGAAAGTAGTGCAGCTCCTACAAGGTTGAAATAGGGCAGAACGCAGCTATGCACTGACTAACTGAGCATCAAGTTTATTTTTATCAACAGGCGAGGAGTCATTTTGATCCACATGCTGGCTCACCACCAAGACCCCAAGACCCGGCGTATTTAGCTAGGTATCGATTCAACATTTAAAAGACTAGTTCCCTGGCTGTATCAGATTACGGGAGCCACTGCCCCGTTAAGCCTGTGAACAACAGCAAATCATGTTTTGAATAAGATTATCAGAGAATCTGGGTTGAAGAATTTGGCTAATGGGAGGGACTTGAAACAGAAGATTCAGGAAAGCTTGATTCACTTACTCTTCAGTCATTGTGACGATCCAAAATCTGTTCAAGAATCTAGGTCATAATCAAAAACTAATATGTATGTTATTATAACCATGTAATCCAGTCATTCAAAGACATCTGATGCCTCCGTGGGACAATTTTAAAAGACATTAAATGAATGGTATTATGTTCCAATGTGAAAAGATGGTGAACGTCTTTATTTGCCTGCTCTAAACATATCAATTTGGAGCACATCCTGCAAATTCAACCAACCAGACGCTGCCCTGTGGCTGTGTGTTTTCCACCGAATCCCTTTATGGATGCATCCAGAGAAAGGATTATACCCAGAGAGAGAGAGAGAGAGAGAGAGAGAGAGAGAGAGAGAGAGAGAGAGAGAGAGAGAGAGAGAGAGAGACTGGTGGACGGAGTGAGACAGGGGGAGAGATAGCGAAGAGGAGATAGGAGGAGGTAGACTGAGGGTAAACAGAGGGCCAGTTAGCATGGAGTGACCCCAACACTTGGGATGGAGTCATGAGTCACTGGCTGTGTTTACTGTACACAGAGAGAAACAGTGCAACAACACAGAGGGACAACATCATTTACTGGCAAACCTCGGAGATACGGGGGCAATCAGCAACTGAGGATTTTCAGTCAGGATGCAAGAAAAAAAAGAGTGTTTTTTGACCAGAACTTCAATCACATCAACTGCAAACACCAACAACGGGCTGGCAAATTAAGCCAAACAGTAATTTAACCGCCTGAAGGGACACATTTCTGGGAATTTAAGCTTCTCCGGTAAAAAAGATTCCTCACATATCTCATTAATTAATTTGTCACTGCCTGACTAGTCGAGAGTAAATTCCTGATTAAAGTAGAGTATCTTGATTTTTGCAATTTTTCAAATTATGACGCAATTTGTGTTCTCGAAATTGAAATCTCTGTGCACCAATGTGGAACTTGGCCAATTAAGAGATGCTAACAGCTCTTCAGGAATTAATGTGTCGGCAGTGATGCAGATTTTGACGCTCGGCGGCCTGGTCCATAAGTTATTCAAAAACTAAATTGAGAGACATTTAATTAGTGCTGACGTTCTGCACGTTAATTCTGCTTTCTTTTCAAGACAAATTATGAATGAAACATGTTGGGTTTGAAGCGGTTATGATATCTCCTCAGGTGCTGTTACGAGAGTCTGCTACGCAATACTGTCTTGCCAGATTTCAGGATGCAGCAGTATCTAGTGGTTGTGACGCCTCATTGCACCTGCTCCTCAGCAAACCCTTGATCATAATGAGCCTCAATGGTGTTATGAAAGCGTATTCTATTGATTTAAAACTATCACACGTGTCAGTAGACTGTGCAGGGATATCTGTCTTTGTTTGTCTGGATCGTCGGCCCCCCGGGGGCCTTTAGCGGGTTGGCCAGCCATAGCGGGAGGACGGGCTCCGGAGTTATTGATTGAACCGTCTCATAAGCTGTGAGCAGGTCCAGAAGTGCTGCGGGGGTTGAGTTGCTTGTGAGATTCTCTGAAATAGAAGTTACCCTTCCTGCTGCCACTGAAAAAGGTTCAACACCTTTTTCTGAGAGAGCCGAGGTGTCTTCGCCAGATAATAGCTCGTTATGTTACACAGTGAAACGGACTGAAATTCTTATAAATCAAATGGATTTTGGATTTTGGAGGATAATTCCATCCCCTGCAGCCACACACTTCTGCAACAAAAATGAGGAACAAACAAAGTGAGTCATTGATTTTGGACTGCAGCGTCTTTGATTGCCGAATGGATGTAACTGTTTCGGTATCTGTTTTGTTGCCTTCCTGGTGAAGCTTTGGCTTTTTGTTGCCATCTCAGTGGTCACACGTTGTTGTTGTTGTCAGCTCTTTTCAAAGCAAGTCGGCTTCCTGAGCTTGTTAAAAGATCTCTGCACCTCAGGACTGATCACATGGCTCCTAAATCCTAATTTGCCCTCGGCTGCTTTTGTTGTTGTACCTTGTTCTCGGTTCTCGGTTCCTGTTTTTTTCCATCTAGCAGTCCCATTAGTCAGTGAGTCAAAAAGTTAATTTCCAGCACTGGTAATAATAAGCCTGGCAACCACTTTTAATTGGAATACTTTTCGTGAATGTCGGCAGACTTGCAAAGTTTGTTTTGCAATGCACAATGCATGCATAATCCACATTGGCAAGTGGCTGCCTCTCCATTAACAACGTGTAAGAAATGAATGTGAGGAAATCCGTCATTATCGCACCTCGCAATCACCAAAACCCTACAGCGGGTGCACACTCATAATCTTGGGCAATTTGCATATGCAATTAGTGTAAGCTTCAAGGAAAAGGATGTGATTGACAGGACTAAAATGTTTTGCCTAGTTGGGCTGATTGAACTCAATTGACAGTGCAACCATGGTGGACTTTATGGGCAGCGTTTTGCAAATTGTATCTCTCAAGCCATTTTGAGATACCACAGGAGATAAAGAATGACAATGCTAATTGGCAACTTGACCTCCAGAAACCTATTGCAGAAATGACATAAACAACATTTACACCATTTTTTTCTTACACCAGCACTGTTTTACCTTGACAAACTCCCAATTTTCTGGTGGACACAGCAAAAAACAGATTCCGACAATCAGGAAAACTCTTTAACACCAGGCCTACTTTTCAGGATAGCTTCAATGATATGATCAAGAAACAAAAAAAATTCATGCTGCCAGTTTGATAGAATTTCATTTCAGAAGATACACAGATAGGCTTTTTATTTTATGCCAGAGCTCTTATCTTGGTATTCTCCATCATTTTTTCAATAACCCCCTCAAGGTTATTCATCTGGCTTTGGAGTCAAAATCAATGGCGAGAACAGGCACGAGAGTTTAAGGCCTGCGCTGAAATCGTTCGCCTCGCACATGGGACGTGGCGGGACAGCCATGTTTCATTAGAAATTCAAGGCCAATCTGTTTCCAGGGAGGGAAAGAAGGATGTCAAGGTAATGAGTTAATTTAAGAGATAACGAAGAGCAAATGTAATCTCTGAAAATTTCACCAGCAGCAGAATGGCTCCTCAAGCCTCAAGCCCAACCAATCCAACAGAGGGGAGAAAAGTCACTCATTATCATGATAGTCTTAGCTCTCGGTTCTCTACAGAGCAGTAAATATGGATAATCATTCTCTCAAAATGTTGTTAAGTTTACCCTGAGGTTTCACTGTAAAGATCCCATTAACCCTCTGGACCCCCGAGCAGTTTCGGGGCGTTTTTTTTGGCTCATGTCACATTTTAATTGCTGTGGCCTTCGTTTTTCACTGCAATATTTAATAGTCCTGCATCTCAATTGAAACAGCACGATTATGAATGGATGTAGAGAGAACTCAAACATGTGTTCTGTGCAGAATAAAGAGTTTTTATATCATAAATCAATAACAAGGAAAGACGCAAGTTGAATTTCATTGATAATTAAATCATAATTAAATTGAATTATTAAATAATAGAAAAACTGTAAAACAATGGAATCAATTTATATCAATCATTTTTGAGTTTTTAGCAATATTATTATGAACTATTAACATTTTAACGACCTCTACCCACAACCTCTCGTGTCCTCTCCTCTCTGCTCTGCCAACTTATGGTTCAGTCAAAACTGTTGGTTTCAGCCAATTCAATCATGGCTTCCCAGATGGGCTGAGGAGTGCAGAATTTTCTTATTTTTTTACAAGCAAATGGTTCATATGGTGCCAAATTTTAAATGAAACACGTAGAATAAAGTGATTTTGATGAAATACAACTATTTTAAGCTTGGTTTTGGTTGCTTTTACTGACCGAAGTGTTGACCGGCAGAAAGTTGAGATAAATTGTGTATTTTTGCAGTTTTTTAAAGATAAAATGCAACCTGCCGGCCGGTTTAGGGGTTCAAAGGGTTAAACCCTCTGGTGTGAACAACAGAGCGGGGTTCCTGCAAATGCTTCGGCTTGAGCAGCAAAGAGCAGGAGTTTTAACAGTTTAAGAGACCACAATAATGTCTGCCACTATCGCAGACCCCAGACTACCCAGTACGCCAGCATTATATCAAATTTAAGCAGATGCCTAGTTATTATCCCCTAGTGGGCCGGGTTGGCCCCCGTGGCGCTGTGGTAATGAGTGTTTTTTCGTCTGACTGGGTGGACATGTTTGGGAAGAAAAGGACGCTGTCTGCCCCCCCGCCCCGCCAAGATGCTTGGCTTTGAGAACGAACTCTGCACAGCACAAACCTGCATGCCTCCACATTTGCATCATCCTCTATGGGAGCCCCAAACATGTCAGGCTGCTCCGTTTCTTCAAGGATGGATTGCTTCGCAGAGTAAACAAGAGGATTGGAAATTGAAGCCACTTGCTGTTATATCTCCTCCGTCTTTTGAGCTGTGGGCTTTTGGCTGGTAGTGCTATTATCCAAGCAATCGACTCTGGCTGTGCCGCTTGGCAGTTCTTCTCGAGTGAAAAAACATTCCTGTAGTAGAGGGTGTAATAGCATGCAACGTCTTTTGAATAGCTGCTTGGAAAAAAAAAGGGGACCACCTCGAGGACGGAGCGTTGAGAGAGGATGTACAGCGCTCGCACGTGTCTTTCTACAGCACAGCGCCTAATGAGTGAGGAAGAGCATGGTGGTGGTGGGGGGGGGGAGTCGGCTGGCATGACAACCTACAGCAGACAGGAGACTTGGTTGCCATGGCGACAAACAAGGATGTTTGCATCAGAGGCAAAATCTCAGCGGTCGGCGGCGGAGGGCACACATGCCTGTTTTCCGAAACTACGGCGGTAATGGAGAAGAAAATAAAAAGGTGGGGGTTAAAAGGGAGGGATTCCTTTTTTCCTTATCACTCGGTGTTCCCTACTAATCTCTTTTCCACAGCGCTCAAGGAGGGGGGTGGGGGGGTTCCTGTCAAACACGGGACTCACCCCTCTTACCTTTCTGCATTAAAGAGAAGAATTAAATCACCTCCAAAGTTGGTTTACTTGATTTTCTTTTTTTTTGCCTCTATATTTATTCAGTTAAATCCATCTACGGTGAATTCAATAAGCATCCAGTGACCTTGATTGGTAGCAAAACAATACAGCAAAGTGACTCACTTAAGAAAACTACACTGAGTGCATTTTGATTTGTAGAAAACTACAAATCAAAATGCACTCATAAGTTGTCCGTGGAAACTATTCATGCTTCCCAGCACATGTTGAAATCATCGCGACACATATTAAATCCTCCAAGGTCATTTGTGACACGAACAGGGCGGTGCAGGGTGACACTGATTTTAATTGCATTTTTTATTTTTTTTTCTTATCCCATCATGCAGCTGTATCTTGCACACACTGCTGGGTGTCGTGTTGCTTTCTGACTCACGCGTCGTCAGAGGGCACCCAGTGAACTCCAGCTGACCCCAAGAGGCAACTTACATGGACATGGCTCTTCCTGCTTCCCCGTCGTTGTGCTTGACATATTCTGGTGACACCGACCGAGTCTCTGGGTGATTGTGAGCTTGTACAAGCTGTAAAAAACACAATCAACCTTTTTTGTTGTTGTTGTCTGCCTTAGATAAAAACACAGCGTGATGCTTTGAGTTGTGAATGTGTCATTGTGCTCAAATTGATCCATTTGTGATCCCCGGTCCGCATGGCTGAATTTGCAGCCCCAAAACAATTCAACAATTGGTTTTACTCTTACAAACCCATGAATGGGAGATAAGGTGAAGAATGGACACTAGTAATTTAGATTCCAGGCTCATCTCTATGCTGACAATTACACTGCCAATACAGAGTGGCTAAATCAACAGGGGACCATAGCGGAGCACCTCTAATCTGATCATTTCACACACAAAATTCAGCTAAAAAAGACAATTAAACAAAGAAGAGCTGGTTAGGTTATTACTGACATTACCCTGGAGGTGACGTGGCACTTCCTCCTCTATTTTCTTTTCTATTAAGACACAGGTGCATCATCAGGTGTCTTTAGAACTGGGTGGATGTGCAAGGTTTGTCTTTATAATTTTTTTTTAATGCCTCATTATCATGAAACATTGAAAATGTCCTCCAGGGCTTCTTTTTTTTTACACTGTGTGCCCTTCAGTAATAATTAATCTACTCTTTCATTAGGCAAAGGGGATGTTTCGCCCACTATGTAGAGGACGAGGCTGGGGGCTCGGGAGGACAGACGTGGAGCACACAGGGCAAGACTGGTGTCCCTCAGCACACACACACCCACATGGTATTAATCTCTAATAACTTCCCCACAAAGCACCTTCGGGCAGCTGCAGGAGAAATGCTACGGGTAGATGATGCGTTTTTAGCAGCCCCGAGTACGAATCAGGATATTAAAAAATCGTAGGAGGGCAAAAGCAATTTCCCCCCTAAAGGGGATTTTAAAATTACAGCTCTCAGACTGGAAGTTTCGCCATAAAAATCATTTCCCCGTCCTTACCTACAGTATCACAATGAAACACCTCCCCTCTGCCACCATCGCTATACATGTACACACCCAAGATAACTTCTCTAAATGAAAATATCTCTGACAGTCATGACAAAGACATGAAAATAAAGCTTCCTTAAATACATTTTGCACAAGCTATTGTACGTTAATGAGGCAGTCATTAACTTACTCTGAAGCCATTCACTTATGTGTATTTAATTAAGCAGATGGCAGACATATCTGACACAGACTTGTTTTTGACTGGATTCATGAGACATTGTTCGGGCTGTGGCGATTATCTTTTCCAAATCACTGGGACTTAACACTAACAGTTTTTTTGCGAAGTTGCAGCTGATAAATATGAATTTAAATGCAGTCGCATACAAGTGGAAGAATGGGCTTTTGTCGCCAACCAAACAATGCTTTGGTTCTTCTGCACGAATGAAAAACAGCCTTATGAGCTTTGTTGTATTGTGAGGAAAAGGTCCTAATCATGCTTTGTTAAATTCAACAGCTTCACACCATGTGATGGATGAATGAATAAATGAGTTAGCTGACAGAACAGTCGCAGAATTGTCATTTCTGAAATGCCTTTTGAGATTTCATTGACATCTTTGGTGCCAAATGATTGTTTCTGGGACAATTGTGTTCTGCATATGCCAATGATCAAACTATTTAGAGTTAAGAATCTTCACTAAGCTCATAATTTAGTGGTGATTATGATTCACCCGTCAACAATTCGATTTCACATCTTCAATTTTATTTATTACTGTACCTGGCTACGTTTTTATCAGTTAATACAAGCAGTCAGATACAGCTTAACTTCTTTGTTCTTCAGAAAGTCTAAAATCAGACCACGATACCAGAATCTGTGTGAGCCACCTCTGTACATAAACATTACAAAAACAAAACATGAATCATTCTGTAGGGAATCATACATGTGATGTAATCTA
Source organism: Anoplopoma fimbria (assembly GCF_027596085.1). Classification (NCBI taxonomy): domain Eukaryota; kingdom Metazoa; phylum Chordata; class Actinopteri; order Perciformes; family Anoplopomatidae; genus Anoplopoma; species Anoplopoma fimbria. The sequence continues at coordinate 8,938,074 of NC_072471.1, read as the reverse complement.
CAAAAATTAGGTTTTCACATAGAAACCCGACACTGAATACCTATTGCATTTTACACTGCATGAATTAGCATTGCGGCCAGCAGACTTTTGTTAAATAACAGCTCTTCTTCTTTTACTTGGTTTCAGTCTCTGCATGAAGGTTTTTTTGGGCCCAACATTGTTGAAACAGAGCAGCAATTATTGGGAGACAGAGCGACAAGTTATCTGCAAAGCTTCATATGTATGTAATATGTATGTGTCTTTGTTAATAGCTCTGTCAGTAGAATGTGTATGTGTGCATTTGTGAGAGCATTCGCGTGTGGATTGATCATGTATTCTGAGTCTTATCTCGGTGGGTCTACAGAGATCAAGCAGTCCGGACTTCTATACACCCCGTCAAACACTGAGCTTCAGATTCACTCATCAGTGTCGGGACTTTAAAGCAACACAGGTACCAGTTAGTCTAGCAATAAAAGCTATGAGTAGGACCTTCTCCAATTAGTGTCTTTTTACTGTACACTTGAGGGAATTTAGGGTCTTTGTAAAAATGTTTTCCGGGAGAGAATTGACGCATTGGTGCTGATGTTAAACTGAAGTGTTTATGAGGCGGGATCATTTCTCCTTTTCCCCCTGAATCTTACTGTATAACTGGAGCCATTTTAGACTTTTAAACTGATTTGGTTCCACAAGGTTGATTCTCACCAAAGTGATAATTGCCAAATGACACTACAAAAAAAGAAAATCGACCTAAATTATCCCAAAAGTGTGCTGGAGTAGCTTCGCCATGATGCACTTAATAAGATTTGGGCCAGAAATGATTAGTATGATTGAAAATGCCTGGGTTCAGGATGAACATAATATGCTGTCATTGTCAGGAAAAAATCAATTCAAGTAAATTATTTTTGCTTTCTTTCATTTTAGTTTATTTAATTGAGTTCGACCGATGAGTCTGAGTGTGAAATATTCACAAAAATCTCTGCTGTTTTGACCCTGGAAAGCAATCCATGTGAGCGAACTCAACTCAAAACTCAACTTCAACAGAAAAGATGGGGATATAAGCAGATTTGCATACAAGCTTGTGTAAAGATTAAGTAGGAAGAAAGAGAAAGAAACAGTCTATATTCAATGGTCATGCACTGGAGGCACGGTTCATTTACAAAACAACATTGTAGAAAATGAACTCACTCAGTGTTGCCACGCCGGCTCGCTGCTAACGAGCGGTGTTCAATATTTCATTTCAATGAAGAAAAACAAACACAGTTAATAGAAAACTGTGTGCAGTCATGTTTATTTGGAGGAACTGAAACACTGAGCAAGTTAATTTAGCTAGATTTCATACGCGATGATTGCAGAAGTACATTTGAAGAGTGATGCGTATGAACTTTGTGTTGCTTCTTTTTATTTTTTCGTCTTTGTCTCTCTCTTTTTGCAGTTTAAGATTTGAATGACGGATTGATCTTTGATTGACTGTAATGTCTTTTTCCCGTTCTCATTTCAAGGTCAGTTGGCTTGCATACTACATTAGCTTGAGCAGCAGTAGTTTGTTTTTTGTTTTTTTTAACAGCGTTCAATCGATGTATTTGACCTACTGTAGCAGTGGCATTCTGATACTTACTGGACTGGAATTAACCGTCAGTCAATAATCAACTCCAACGGACCTCGTTATGTAACACAAGACTGAGCTACTTAAAGAGTATAATCAAGTACCTCATTAGCATATTATAATTCATTGGATTCATCCATACAACCATTGATTATGATGGTACAGGGAAGAGAAGATGATGATGATGATGATGATGAGAAGATGAAGATTAAAGGGAGGTACTTGGACGTGGAGACCAAGCAGGAAAACTGGTCCAGAGTTATCCGTCTCCACCAGCGTGAGTCGGTCTCTGTGGTGACGGTGTCACTGATCTGGACACCTCCCTCCTCACGGGCGCCAACTACCAAATGGACACGCAAGGTCAAATCATGGGAGAGTTGCTATTTATAGCCTCCATTTTGTATTGCTATCCAGAGCAGAAACAAACACCCGTCTCATTATTTTTCTGCTTTTGTTACACATGTCGTTTCCCTCCGTCTTTTGATCAACTCATCATAAGTGAGAGGCTTCAGCCAAATGCAATGGAGGCCTGGTATTTTGGCATTTAATCTCGAAAAGTTCACTCAAGATTAGTCAGCCGAGACAAAAGACGAGCGTTGCTTGGACATCGGGCTCTGTGCTTTAGGCCTGCACTATTATTAATCTCCTTAAAAGCCTGATAAAACATGACGACACCTCTGGGGAAAATCTGTCTGGCCACTTGATTAGTTAAGGAGTCAACATCTGCCACCGCCCATCTCAAGCACCCTCTCAAGCTTGATGTTAATAAGATCATCATCAAGCTGATGTGTGTTTTCCAGGCAAAAAAATTGCGTATTTATAATATCTCCAAAACTCACATCACACAGTTTCAAACAAAGCCCTGGGTGACTCTTACACTCAGTCAGGGCTCCCTGAAGCCCGAGATCATGACAAAATAGCCTCTACGTGTTTCAAAAAGCTATTCCCGGCCAACAGTCCACGCTGCATCCATCAGCGCAGCCACAGCCTCGGCCTGTCTGATTCAGTTAGTGCTTATGAAATGGAGCATCTGCAAAAAAGCTCCCAGAGAGTATGTAAACATAAGCTCTGCCTTGGGAAATGAGCTGAGGGGTCATTTAGATTTAGGTGGCGGTTGGGTAGGGGGGGGCGCCGCCTCGCTCTCTCTGTCACCTGGTAACAGTTTTGACGCACGGGAGGCTTCCTCGGCTAATGTATTCCAAGCGCCGGGTTTAAAAACAGCAACACCTGAGCAACCCCCGGACCTCCCCTCCCCTCCCTTTTCCGTCTCTCCTGTTGCATTGGCTGATCCTGCCTCCTGAGATATTAGGTAATCCCGGAGGCGAGAGGTTATAGCTCCCCCCCCCACCCACAACCCCCCACCCCCCCTCCGTCTCCCTACGATACCTTGTTTGTCAGCTGAGCCGCGGTACAATCACGGCGGATATGCTTGACGTGTTTGCAGTGAGCCAGGAGCCGTCTGTTCCGTGTGCACTGTTCAGTAGCCATTCGGCAATTTATCAGTGAACCTGTGGTAGGTGATAAGCCTCCTTTACAGCAAAGGGGGGGTGTGGGGGGGGGGGGTTCCCACCAAATCACAAAAAATAGCTGAGATATTGGGCACGTTATGCAACTCAAGTGGCTTTTCAAATTGTATCTGCTCACTGTGCAGATTCATAAGCTGACAAGATTGTGACCATGAGGACGAATTCATTATCGCCGCTGAGTTTGTATCATAGATTATCAGCTCAAGGTACAGAGAGGAAACAAAAGCGTGCAGGAGAAAAAAAGTCACAGACAAGAGAGGGATGTCTTGTTCCTCCTATCAAATGGCATTACAGCTCCTTTCCCGAATCAATAGCTTGCCTCTTTCCTCCCCTGTCTGAGATAAACCCATCACAATTGAAGGATGGAGGAGAGTGGAGAGAAAAGAGAAATAAAAATAAATAAATAAATAAAAAGACAGGGCACCAGAGCGGCAGACGGCCCCGTTTTTATCTGATGTGGAGAAGTGAACAAACGGAGGGATTAGCTTCTATGGGATGAAAGCAGCTGCTCGTCTTCCGTCTCCATTCCCCTTCCCCTCCCCTCCCTCCTCTCCTCGTCTCTCCATCCGCCCACACATCCACACCGTGGTCTCCCCTCGCAACCAGAGAGACATGCTCTATATGTTGTCGCTGATCTGATACCGTCCAGCTGCGCTCCACCCCTCTACCTTCAGCAGTTTCACAGCAAAACAAGCCAACACAGATTTAAAGAAAAAAGAAAAAAAAAAGCCTTCACAGTGGTGCACATGGTCGATGTAAAGGCGCGGCAAAAAACAGGCGCGAAATAATATATTTATGTCACAGAGCAGAGGGTTGGGAGTTGTAGCAAAGTCTACTTCCCCTGTTGCACCCTCAAAGCACCCACCCTTTCCTGATTAGGTCACCTAGGCAGCGATACATCAACACACATCCACCCCGCCATGAAAAACACACCCACAAACCAACAAGGGAGTACCCCGCTTTCTTTGTAACTTCTGGGGTAGCCCAAAGAAGAAAATGTGCGCTCTTACCTGGCAACAAGAGAACACCTTCAGCTCCGGATCTGCTCGCCCTGACAAGGAGGAGGCGCGCTCATCTGGAGTAGGAGAAGGGAGTCTTGAGGAGAGAGAGTATATGTGTGTGTGTGTGTGTGTGTGTGTGTGTGTGTGTGTGTGTGTGTGTGTGTGTGTGTGTGTGTGTGTGTGTGTGTGTGTGTGTGTGTGTGTGTGTTGTGTTGTGTGTGTGTTGTGGAGTGTGAGGCTGGGAGAGAAAACGAGAAGGGAGAGAGAGAGAGAGAGAGAGAGAGAGGTGGAGCTTTGTTTGGAGGAGAGAGAGGGAGGAGGAGGGATGATGACTCTGTCTGCCCCGTCTATACAGCCAGTCTGGTGGGAGCAGTGTGGATGGCGCTAGATCACCTTCTGTTCAAAACACAAGCAGGCGGACGCACCTCGTAAAAAAGCTGGGAGGAAAAACCCTGGCTGGGGGGGGGGAGATAGGGGAGGGAGGAGGAGGAGGAGGAGGAGGAGGTGTGAGAGAGACTCTGGGCTGTTTAAGCCAGAATCGTCACGCGGCAGTTCCTAGGAATCCCTCCAGTAAGAGGGACACTGCATCACTGAGTCCTTTTTCAGTATATTAGGTTAAATATGTATAAATAGTATGCGTGTGCAAAATGGCCGTGATTGGATGGGTACTGGGGAGACGCCAAGGACGTTGGGCAACAGCGTGTAACCCGAGATGACCCCCTCATACACATATGAACATGCCGGGTTTGTGAGTCGCAGCCCCTCTGGGCGCCCCGTCACCTACAACGACACCATGGATCTTTTTGGGATCCCTGGGAGCATGTTTGTGTGTTTGTCAGTTCATGGTAAGCCATGACCTGCCCTTACACAAACACACAAACACACACACAAACACACACATATATATATACACACAACATCCTACAAGAACTTGCCCACGAAGGGAAGATGATTTCTCCAGATGAAGGCTGAGCCTGTCAACAGGAAAGACACACAAACACCTGCAAGGACAATCTTTCATTAGGAGTGATTGAATATGTTGTCAAACTGACCTCAAAACCAACGGAGAGAAGTTAAATATATATATAATCTAACATAACCGATGGTCCAGCTGTACATACGGGTTGATATATTTTGTAATTTTTTATTTAAATTCCTGTTATTGATGAAGTATTATGCTAGGTTCACACTTCAAGTGACAAAAGTAACAAAAACGGCCAAGCGCTGCAAGCTACATCGTCGCCGAGTTTCCGTTGAAGTGTTGCTCAAGCGTTTGTTAAATTGTTTAATTTATCAATCAATCAATTTATATTTTTAAAGCAGCTTTCAAACTAATTTAAAATGCAATCCAAAGTGCTTTACAAATGCCTGACACGACAAAAACAAGATCAAATAAGATGAAGAGACTAAAGCACACAAAATGTAGCTAATAAATAAAAACAGAAAAAAAATACAACATTGAAGGAATTTAACATGTTGGAACAGATAAAAAGAAAATTAATTAGAGAAATATTTTATACGAAATAAAACTGTAAAAATACAGAAAAAAACATGTATAAATTTACTTCATATTAAGCCAATTTAATAAAAAAAAACATAACATACTGCATAAAAGCCTGTCAGACTAAAAACATATGATTTGTTGACGATTCACAGCAACGTTGGAAAGCTGAAAAAAGTTCAACTTTGATTTGTAAGGGATCAGTTAGTAGCTTTATGTCACCAGCTTCCACCATAAATCAATTTAAAGTCCTCAAATTCAAAAGGAGCAAATGAACCAGCTGAGACGTGCCAGCAAAGTGATCATGTGACAAAGGAATCATGAATATGTAAAATGGCTGATGATGCCATTTTTAGCTGCCTCAGGTAGCAAACAGGTTTTTTCTATTGGCTGCACAGGAGAACTGAATAAAAGCAGCGACCAGCTGCACTCAAAGGTCAGACAGAAACCGACAGGCTGCAGAATGAATAGAGGTCTCTGTCTTGTGTTTTCCCATGAAAACATGAAAACTGTCCATATGACGTGTGAGATGAAGCGATGCTCAGGAGGAGCTGTGAGGGGTTTTAAGCACAAAATATTTTTTTGTGATCACAATTCTTTTTCTTAAAACAAGATACAAAAAATCCCCCTGTTTGCATAGGCTCACTTGGTGATATTACATTATTTTATGGTATTTTAAAAGCCAGGTAATATATTCATAATGAATATGAACATACAGGTATGCAACCATTAATCGATTAAATTGATAAAAATCTATTATGAAACGAAAAACATCTGGAGAGAGACGCTAACGTTACTGTGGAGACTCAAGTCGTCGTTATCTTTACAGTAAAGTCCTCAAAGCAGAGCGTTGGCTGCAAAATGTGTAAAGCTGTCATTCTCAGTTTCCATTTATTTGATTCTAATTTTTTTTTATTGTAGCGGCATTGTCTTTACAGTACTTGCATCTGACATCAGCAATTTTTTTTATTAAAACAATGTTTGTATTGCATTACATGTAAATTGTGCTTCTGCATACCCCTACTTTCTCTCTCACTTCAGAAAGAAACAACCCAACTTGTGACTATGTTCTGAGGAAGATCTTCACACCAGAGCAAGCAGTTTTTCTGAGTTTATCCTGAACATGCTGACAACCGATGGCGGACGATGAACAACTCAGAAAAAATGATTCACATCCTCAACCCTGGTCACACTCTTCCCTCAAGGACTATTTTCAGAGAGGAGGCACAAGGAGCAACAATGTGTGAAGAGTGCCACAGAAGCCACCAACAGCAGGAGTGTAGAAACTGAAAGCCTCCCTGGCATAAAATGGCCTTAAAATGAAGACGATTAGAACAAGTAGGCTTACCACCACGACACCAGAGGACATATAAACGGCATCCAACATCGCAGAGTGGTTGGAGGAGGTAGCAGCCAGGTTATGAATCCCACCCAAGCATAATTATCATCATTGTGCATGACAATGGTGCCAATATTGTGGCTGCAGCAAAAACACTGGGGGAGATGCATGGGCTGTCCTTTGTCCAATGCACTGGCCACATATTGCAACTGGTGATCAATTCTGCATTTAGGCACTCAAGCATTTAAATAGCTATTCGGGCTGCAAGCTGTCTTGTGAGACATTTAAGTTCAGACTTTTTTTTGCAAGCTAGTCTGCAAACAGCTGAGACAAAAATAGCAACAAATGGGGACAAGCTTGGATAGGATGTAAACACTTGATGGAACAGCACTTTCTAGATGATTAGCCCGACTCAACTGTTACACAGAGGGGCAAACTGTACCTTAGTTTAGAAGCAAACCAGTGGAGACTGATTGAAGAGCTTCGGGGGAAAAAAAGACAGTATAACAGTGATCGTCTCCTCTGCCCTGGACCCGAGGTTCAGAAAATTGAAGCTTCTGATTGCTGAGCAAGTCTTTGATGTGCAAGCCAAAGTGCAAACTCGGTCACATGGACTGAGAGGAAAGGTGGATCATCAGCAGCAGTGTGACGGTGTCCAAACCAGTGCCACCTCCACCATAATATGGCTGCTCAAAGACCTATTATTGTCTCTTTTCTTGACTCGGTTCTTGATTTGGAAAGCAGCAGTGGAGAGGGGCACAGAGAGGGGGAAGCGGAGGATCTAAACGGCCAAGTGAGGAACAAAGTCCTCACATACTTTGCAGAGAAGTCCCTTGCCAAGGAAGAAAATCCATAACATTGGTTTAAGGCTTACTAGAATAGATATCCCTCCTCTGCCAGGTTAGCAAAGTCATACTTATGCATCCTTGGCACCTCAACACCATCTTAACAAATCTTCTCTGCATCAGGCAACACAGCTTACAAGAAGAGAGCCAGCCTTACCGTTGAACATGTAGACATGGTAAAAAAGTTTGCATTGCAATGCAAAGTTTCTTGTGAATGAGCCATTCCTGAATTATCCAGTTATACCTCCATGGCCATGTGATGTATAGCAAAGCTTGTTAAACACTTTGTTTTATGTTTTTTCTTTTTTTTTAAACCGTTGTTCCGCTCAAAATTTGAACAAATTGCACTTTAAAATAAACTATATTTTGTTTTTCTTTGTTGCTATTTAAACCGCTCAGCTCTTTAAAATGAAGACTTGACCAGATTTTAGTTTTGAGATTTTTTTTTTTTTAAATAGACCTGCAATGTGCACTGTATATACAAACTATATTTTTTATCACTCTTGATGACAAATACAATTGCTTTTTTATATGCAAGATGTTTAAAAGAGTGTCGTGCAAGAAGATGAGGAATAGATGGATTTTTTTTTTTCTGATTTATAATCTATTAATCAAAGTAATAACTGATAGATGAATCGATCATCAAAAAGGCTGTAAGTTGCAGCCCTAAAAAAAACATACACTGCGTATGACTTTTTGAGCATCAATCTTAGGGTTCATGATTCATGTCTTTCTTGTCATATCAGTGTTGGTCAAGCCTCCTCCAAGAGCCATGAGAAGACAGTCTGACTGTGTCCACCGGTGAGTCACATGCTGTAGCACCCTGTGGTGATCCCTCTTTACTCAGCCTTTAAAGGTCACCCTCCTCTCCAGCATAGCTTTGTTTTCTATTAGGCGAATCAAATAATCAATAGTCTGTTTATAGTAACAAAACATTTTCAATCACAACATGGGGAACATATTCTGGATCTGACCAAATTATGACTTGACTGATAACCAGTATGGGTTCTGGAGCTTTCGACCATATCACATGATCTTCATCAGCAGGTGGATAATTTGGAGGAAGATTAAGTATTAATATTGCAAAGATGTCCAAAGAAAAAATGGAAAAGGAAATTTGAGCATTGACAATTGCGTGACAATTTGGCTCACAAGTTAGCTGATGAAGATCATGTGATATGACTCGAAGCGCGAAAGCTTGAAAACAGCAACTAAATGGACCTAACAGTAAGTTTGATTTCTCAACTAGTGTTTGAAAGGTCAAGAATAAACTTTGAAGCTGAAATCACTATTGCAGTGGCAGTTTTGGACGTGGCCACCCAGAACTGAGGTCCTCTAAGTAGACGCCGGTATTGACGGAGCATCATTTTCTCTTGTGCAAACAAAAGAGCCTGAACAAATAATCCTAAACAAAAAATCCTGCCAAAGTAAAACCACTTGTTCTTGCGTGTCCCCAGCCAAGGCTCTGGCCATGGGTTTTCCAGTGATTACTGGCCTTAATGGCGGTTTGTCTCGATATGAAAGAGCTCATTGGTTCTGGAGGGGCTCCACTGGCACCCTGACACTGTCAACAACAGGAACACCAGCTGCATCTGCACTGGTCCTGAAATAGCTTGGCCCCAGACGTGGCCCTGGCCCAGTCCAAGCCAGAAGCCCCCACCAGGCAGGCAAAAGGCCCGGCTTGCCTGGCCCAGAGTCCTCCCATCCTGGAGGACAGCGGTGTCTCCGAGGCCTGGAAACGACGGGGCAGCAAACATGGCTGACCCCTCGCTGTACAAGCAGTGTCCTCTGTCACAGAGTCTCTAATCTAATGGGCTCAGTACAAAATCAAAGTGACAATATTAATCATGTGATGGGAAAAACAATTAGAGGGGCCATAAAGTCCATGACGACATCTTCCAACATACAGCAGATAACTGATTGCTGACTTGGCTCAGTGAGTGATGAAAGGGTGCCGCGGTGGTTTTGAACGTGGCCATCAGCAGTCAATTACTTAACAGACTCCTGAGATCTGGCAGCAGTAACAGCATAGGTGCCAATCAATTAAATCTATCTTACTAGTGTCATCACTTCAACATCAAAAACACATTTTTTACCTTTATTTTCCTAGACTGTGGCAGCCAGCCAAAGCCTATTTTGTCCCGCCACAGTTTCATAAAGCACCCAAAAATATTTTGACATATCTAAAAAAGGTGCGCTGGCCGGCCATTTCCTGCCCCATTCCCTCCGCAGAGGTACGCAGTGACGAGCACTAGTTCAGCTCGGAAAGTGAGGTGAGCTTTACAGAATCCCTCGCACTGCAGGGAGACTTGTTTGTTGTGTCATCATTCATATTTATACCATCAATGTGTTTATGATTTAATTGTTAGCTAGAGAACAGTGTGAAAATACTCTGTTAATTGTAAAAATCCTGCGTTACTTAAGTCAAAGTATAAAAGTATAAGCATCAAAGTAAAAGTGTCCTCATCGTGCAGAATGGCCTCTTTTAAATATTATATTTACAATTACATTCTATACTATTTAATAATTAGGCTAAAAACTACTAAGTAATACCTCATAGTTTATTAGTTGATTTGTATTTTGTATTTAGAATCTCAATCTGCAAAGTAGCCTAACTAGAAACCAGTATTACCAAACAAATACAGTGAAGTTAAAAGAACAATATTTCCCTCCGACATGAAGTGCAGCAGAAGTATAATATCACAGTATTTACAATGGAAATACTCCAATACTAATATAGAGTAGCGTAAATGTACTTAGTTAAACTCTACCTGAACAAGATGATAACATTATTTACAAAAGCACAAAGTTCTTTATAGCTCTAGCTTCTTAATTTTGCTCTAAGATTGAAGCATTTAACTTTTCTGCAGAAGTTCTCCCTAAACCCCCTAGTGGGTCCGAGGTCTGAGTAATAGCTATAGTAAGCAGTTTTTACTGTACACCCGCTTTAAATCATTTTAAAGTAGCAAAGGTTTATACACAGTATGCTAAAAAAAAACATCAGAGGATTCCCTGCTTAATTATTTTGTCCAACAAACCAATCAGACTGCTCTTTTTTTTAAAAGGTGTGTTGAAGCGGAATTCCCTCATTAGCAAATGTCACAAAGGCCACTGGTTGTTTCCATGCCTTTGACACGGCCGGTAGCTTTTAAGCAGTATTCTTCAGAGGCATTAGTCATCCACACCTGGCTGTGTGGCTCAAAACCCCCGCTTTGGTCGTATCAGCCCTCTTCCAGCGTGTGATTCATGGAGAGAAAAGACTCGCCCTGCCCCGACTGTCTGCACGCATTGGAGCCCCGGGAAGCCTGGTGTTTCTCTCTCTCTCTTGTTTACAGATCGACAGCATCTCCGGGAGAAGCTGGGCGACAGCCTGTGACAGACTGATGGATGATGTGACACTCATGTGTCATCCCATCGCACCCTCTTCTTCCCCGTTCTCCCCTCACCCACTCACACTCGCCGCCCGAGGCGAGGAAGGAGGAGTGCATGTAGTAATGCATGTAGATCAAGCTCAAAGTTGCACCGTTCTTCCAAATCATGCATGTGTGTGTGTGTGTGTGTGTGTGTGTGTGTGTGTGTGTGTGTGTGTGTGTGTGTGTGTGTGTGTGTGTGTGTGTGTGTGTGTGTGTGTGTGTGTGTGTGTGTGTGTGTGTGTGCGGAAAAAAAGGCCTGATGGGTAAATGGTGGGACGGCTGTCAGCTCGCCTGATTGTTAGCGGCTAGATGACAAGGCTAGACCCGCCGCAGACGATGATGCTCAGGAGCGAGGGGGAGCAGACGAGATGGGTGACAAACAGAGGTGACAGGACAGAAGGGCGCCAAATGAATCTGCATAGAAATGAGCAAGCTACCCCCCGAAAAAATTACACATCTCAAGATGTCATTGAAAAGATAAAGCGAAGTTGCCCATCAGGGCAGGGTAAAAACTACAGCCACGGTCAGCTGAAAGATCACAGACTGCGGTCACACTCTGGAGAAAATGTCACGCATAACTAACGGTCATCGACTCGTTAATCCACGTCAACCATCGGCAGGAAGACTTAGTACAGTATAAATGTTCTTCATCTAAAAAAATAAAAATAGACAAACCTAAATAAAATCCATAAATCTCCATAATGTTTTTTGCAATTAAGTGACGTAGATAAAACTGGACATAATCAATGGACCTTTTGATGAGGCAGTCTGGGTAATTGGGCAGTTGAAATTCTAATTAAGCGCTTAAACTCTCTCGGACATGTCTGCCAATTTCCCAGACCTGTAAAGTGAGTAAACAGCTCTAAGTAATGTTTCGCGTGCTGTTGGATGGACTAATCTTCTTATATTGATTGAAACTACCCTGCCATCACCGAGACCCTCCGACCAAACGTTCAAGGAAAAGATAGCAATTAGAGGGCCGACTGGGCTCAGATTCAATATCCAATGACAAAGATTTCAAATGGAACGTTTTCAATCACACCTGTGCTCACGGCAGAAAGGGAGATCAATAACGTTTCCTCCAACACACTCCATGATGTGGAACCTGTTACTTTGTGAAAAATACTGATCACTTTTTGCATTTGCAGAAACACATCTGATTTTGAAGGCAACCAGATGTGGCTTGGCAGGAGCCTCGGTGGATTCCGTCATACTTTCTCTCTGCCTCCACAGTAAATGTGGCCTCTGGTTTGCAAACCTGTAGGTCAACGACGCCAAAGGGCTTCGCGGCTTCGTTGACTTGCTAATCCACCTCTTCACAAGCCTCTTCTCTCACGCCCATCTCTGTCTGCATTGTTTTGTTTTTAGCCGCTCTGGGATGGGAATTCTATTGACGGACAAAAACTGAGAAAGCCTCAGAGTAAAATGCAGGACTGTCACTTCATTCTTCTAGAGTTCTGTTATGTGGTTTAATTGGTACAGGATGAGAATCTATGATCCTTAGATGCAATCATTACATTTAGTTTAGGAAAAACAAACATTTGAAGTTAAAAAGTGTTTATTAACTGACTAAGACAACAGTTGTGGCACTAAACTAATCCAAGAATCCCTGAGGGGGTAAAAAAAAGCCTGTAAAGTTTTCCCACCACTGAGCTTGTTAATGGTTTCTATTGTTATGGCAAAATTGAGTTCTGGAGATTAGCTTAAAGCTGAGACATGGGGAGGTAATTCTCTAAATACACTAAGCGCATCACTGACTGCCATGATATCCAGTCTGTCACGTGCACACAGAGGTGCACATATCCTTAGTGGCGGCTATATTTTCTGACATGCAGTGGTGCGAAAATAAATATTCCACTTGCACAAATATGTCAGAACGAAATGAGCTTGAACACGAGAAAACGAGGGAAACGTCCTTCACCGCAGAAACCCTGATCCTCTCAGGGGTCATTCAAGTAGAAGGTGAGCCACTTCCTCTTATCTGTGCATCCAGACCTCCAACAAGCCTTATCGCCCCGAGATGTTTTGGTTCAGCCATGCACCGACGCCTCCACGCCAACACATGATGAACGCCTACGATCGTACATCGACCCGTCCGTCAGCGAAGTCATTTTCAGGTGCTTGATAAATGGGGCTAGCATGTTTGCCTGAGAGCACGTCGTCTACTTATAGGAGCCAAGATGGCCGCCCGTCTGCCCGCCAGTGACAGGGCAGCAAACTCCACAAGAAGTGCCCCGAAAGGTAATATATAGCCTGGCTGTTGGACACACTCACGCGCTGCACTGTGGTTCAATCCAATGTGGAACGACCTGTGATACATTAAATCTTTTCTCTGCTCACCCAAGGGCAACAAATCATACATACATACATGAAATAAATCAATGCGTGCAGTGTCGATATCATACGACATGGTTTAGAAGAAAAATGGAGGTCCTTAAGGCTTAGAAAAGATGCAATCTCATACATCATATGATGTTATTGTCAATGCATAAAGAGAGAACAGTCAGTTTATCTTTGTCGCACAGTGTTGGCCTCTAAAACATTTTCAGTTCACCTGAGGAAGCTGAGGAAATCACAGCTGGTCTGTCTTCACAAAGCTGAGATTGTTCGAATTCACAGACCTTAAGTTTGGTGTAAAGATGAAATATATCGGAGGCAGAAATGTGTATAAAAATATAAAAACTTCAATAGCTTCAGCATCACAAGCGATAGCTTGCTGAAGTAAATATTCAATGGTAAACAACAAACATTACATATTTCAAGCCTCTTACAGAGATTTCGCTACTCTTCTTTATTCTTCAATGATAGTAGAAGTAAGTATATTTGGGGGGGTTTTATTACTGGTTGGATAAAACAAGTTATTTGAAGATGTCACCTTTTGCAAATTGCAAAGAGTGTTTTTTAAGCAAAGCAAACTACTAGATAATGAAAGTCATCATTAGATTCCCTCCTAAATATAAAGCTATTATACATTTTGGATTTATAAGTATAAATTAAAAAGTAAATAAGGTGTTAAGTAAGTTCTCATCTGGACCAGCTATTTATGTTTATGATCTTAACAGCAGAAGGGGGGTTGATAAGTGAGAAACACAATATTTAGCATTTGCAATATTCACTCCAAGACCTTTTTAAAAAGCCCCACAAACCCTTGATGACTGATTCTGAAACCTGCACTCCAACACTCCCTCTACAGGAAGCTAGCAAATAATTGACAGGCCTGTAGCTTGTATCCAAGGCTGCAAAGACACAAACAGCTCTTTACCTCCAGGTCAAGGTGCTGCCCTACATATCCAATAATCTGCCTTCTCCCTTATACTCAACCGGTTCCAACAATCCCTTAATTCTCTCTGCTTTGCTTTTAGGTCTTATATTTCCACCGCAGATGATCCATTCTATAGCAGAGACATAGCTTGAATGCACCCCTCTGGACTTACTGATCTTTCTTGTATTGGTAGATTCTAGTTTTTGCTGATCACAGAAGTAAGAGGTGTATTTGAATCGTAAAAAAAGCAGATAAAAGCAAGAGTTCCACACCCGAAAAATGCCCAAAGCGGCCTTTGTTTACCCAGCCCTCCAAGGTTACAGACAGCTCATTTGCTACCTATCCATCCTCAAGTCAATTAGCAGCATGCACACCTGACAGGTACCAAGCAATATCTGCGCAGAGCAATTTATTCTGTCACAGGCTTCGCTGATATCATATTGTTTCAGGGCCAAATTATTAAAACCCTTCTCTCTGTTGCACTGCAGACGCTGCTTCGTTGATGATTTACTATCATGTCGTTTCCCTCCAGTGGGCCTATTCTTAGTCCCGGTATCATCCTCATCATGTGTTGGCGAGAGGGGGTTATTTTTAGTCATGCATGTCACGTGGTGTCAGTGGAAGTGGGGTCTCACAGCTGTAGGCTACTGGTACAACATGTTACGGATCCACAGCTCCCAGCCTGGAACAAAAGGACCTAGCATCTCGTGGATCTCAGGATGTATTCATAAACATCTCCCTAATAATTCGGACATATTAATCTACGTACATTTTTACTACACTCCAATGCCTCTGAGGTTTCCTGCTGCATGACTGCTGATGGAAACAAAAATTTACTGCCGTACTTCTAACAGATATCGACTTTAATTTTGACAGCTTTCAGCGAAAAGAATACCTGTTTTCTAAATGCAGTCAAACAATGGCTCATTCAGTCATAATGTTGTCACAGCAGTCTTTTTTTCAAATGTGTAATTGCACTGTTGTTGTATCGCAACAATCAGCATTCACTACTAAAAATATTACATTTCATTCTTTGCCTTTAAAAGGGTTCAATCTGTTAACAACGTCCACTGACTTTGTCCTGCTCTGTAATTTATAATGTGTGAACAATAACCCACACGCCTGATTGAGAGTCATTCAAAAATGTTAATGTAATTACTAATTCTCAAGGATAGAGGGAAACTATTAGCCCCTCTATAAATTAGGAATGAGAACAGTTTGTATGCTGCTTGAAGGTGAATCACTTCAAAGTGTTTGAATAATAATTTACGCATTACGGTGTTTAAGTACCAAATGTATGCAAATGCCACAGTGAAGAATGTGAAGGGTGCACTGAAAATGTCTCATTTAATGGTTATAATTCCCACTAGTATTGCAGAAATCTACTTTTAATTTATTCAGAAAGTTAAGCACTTTTAGAATAACAAAGACACACTATTTGATGCACATGTTGAGTCACCACAAGTCCAAAAGAGGAAGTGTAATTATGAAGTTTCACTCTGCAATTAATGTTTTGATCACCACCTGGGTTCTAAATAAACCGGAGCAAAACAACCAAAGTTCTCCTACAGAACAATGAGCTGTTTTTTTGCAAAGCAGATCCATCCACACCTGTATGGAGCAGAGCTGTTCTCAATGCCAGAACAATTAATCACAGGACGGTTAAGTAGAGATTACAGGAGCGACTGACAGCCTATAATTTTCCTTGGCAGTATCATCTATAATTTAGCTCATTACATAACACACAGAGATGTCTATCGTTACTGAAATATGCTCATTTAGGCAACTTTTTCCGCAACTTTCTGAAGTAGGGAATGTTTTTCATGCCTTCTTGCGTGATACGACTGGTGGTTCTGCACTGTAATTTTCATCTCCGATCTGCCACGGTTATCAACAGACCCGCTCGTCCAAACTCCCCCACCTGAGAGAAAATAGTTTGGCTACGAGGGTTTCAAAGAGTGGAGGAAAATAAAAAGGAGGTGGACCCCCTAGCAAAAGTTCAACTAGGAGGAAAATCCATTCATTCAGAAGAAAAAAGGCTGTAATCTAAAACATTTTGGTTTGACAGAGTGTCACAACAACAGGAGCAGGAAAAAAATGGGGGTCATGAGTCGTGTCAGCCAAAAGCTTCCACAAATGGGTTTTGTTGGTTTTTGTCTAGCTGGCTTTAGCACTGTTCAGGACTGAAGACTGGAGTTTTACACTTATGTACATTCTTTACAGGAAAAAAAACAACAACACATGATTTGGAAAGCGATACTGACAAATGGAAATGGTCAAAGCATACAGTTTGGGATATGCTGATGGCTGACGGCGTCTTTCTTTTATAATCCACTCATGATCTTGAGTAAATAATGATGATGCTAATGCTGATAATGTTGATATGAATGTTATTAAACTAGCTTATCTGCCAATCTTTGACTGTATATAAATGGACGTAGTTGTTGTTGACGTCACCCATTGGTTTGTAGACTACAGTTTTGAAGCTCTGAGTTCGGCATTTTGGCCGTCGCCATCTTGGACATTTGGACTGCGGAGAAGTGACGCCATGGAAAAGAGTACCCTCCTTTATGGTCTATTTGACTCTAAATGGATCCTAATTTACTAAATTAACATCATGCTGTATTAAAGAAGACTTGAAACTAGAGATTGAGACCATAAACTCATGTTTACAATGTTTACTGAGGTATTAAAACAAGTTAAAAGTCTCTCATAGACTTCTATACAATCTGATTTAGTCGCCCCCTGATGGCCATTAGAAAGAATGCAAGTTTATTGCACTTCACTTTTCAGAACCGGAGGTTTCTGCCTGCTGCAATCTACATCACATTTTGTAAAGTTTAAGACACTCTCACTATTTTCTTTCTCCACTAGGGTTAAATCTTGCTGGTTCTTTGGCTCTGTGCGTTTAGCTTAATCTGCGATATTTTTTCATCCTTTTTTCTCAGATATTTGGAAAGATATGATGGTCTTGTTGAGAGAAGTATACTGTGCAACTTCAGTGGACATCTTGATAGATTTTTTTGTGATTGTAAGGAGAGTTGGCAAGTTAGTTTCAGGAGTATAGGATTTCTGTTTTCTTATAATTCAACAGTGTTTACTTTTCCAATGGAAACATGAATGAGTCTTTGAAGTATCGAGAAACTGGGGTGTTCTTTCTTCATAAATATATTACATATTGGATGGCTGTTGTTTTTGACTGTATTAGATTGTATGGTGCACTTCATTTTGTAGACTTCCTGTACTGTGAGTATGCATAGCATCACAGTTTGAATATAGTAAGAGTAGTGCTCCATTCTTAAATATCATGAAATTGCATTCCCTGTTAACTATAGACAATCTTCCTCTCCTTATTGGTTTTGATTAGAGGGGCCATTACCAGAGCATTTTTACCTTGAACATTATGTCTGTTAGGCTTTTAGGAGACCAACAGCCTCGGCTCTGGTAGTCATTTACTACTGAAATTACAGGCATGACTCATTTAAACCCATTTTCCAACAGATAGGCTCTCAGCCCTTATTTTAAAAATAAATAAAAGGAAATTAAAATTTGGTACAGCCAAGAGGTCAACGGAAAATTGCTGTAAAAATCTCTCAGGTTATGAAAATGTAATTTACAGTTTGGCGATGCTGGCATACTTTTGAAACAA
Source organism: Anoplopoma fimbria (assembly GCF_027596085.1). Classification (NCBI taxonomy): domain Eukaryota; kingdom Metazoa; phylum Chordata; class Actinopteri; order Perciformes; family Anoplopomatidae; genus Anoplopoma; species Anoplopoma fimbria. Next base: position 8,919,956 of record NC_072471.1, on the reverse strand, counting down.
GGATACGTTGTTTAGAATAACATTTAAATAAGTGGAAACTACAGCCTTCTAGTGCTGCCATGAAGGCACAGTTTGGCAGCAATATTAATGTCTCAATCAACGCAATGACATGGTCATCCTGACACACGATGTTAGAGTTCAAAGAAACTATGAAATTACCTGGAAAAAATTGAATTTATCTAGCAGGCGAGCGGCTAAAGGCCAAGAAGTCAGCAAATATTCTTGACCATTATGATGTGTCATGAGACATTTGTGACCTTTGGTATTGGTAATATAACTATAAATGCCAGCCAGCCAGGCCACAAACTATATCATATGTGCTGTTCAACACTAGCGTGACTGTACATTTATCTCTCAACGTACAACCTTCTAAACATGTTTTCAATGTTTTAAATAAACAGCAAACCCCACATTCATTCATATTTAGCTTTAAGCAGTCCAAGCTGACTATTCCTCCCACTATAACTCACCGATCATTGCCACAGCATGGACCAGTCAGAGTAGGAGGACTGATTGCAGCTCATCAGCCTGTCAGCTGGAAGTCTATACTGAATGGAGCCCACAGTCGAGTGGCTTTTCCCTGCTGCCACATTCGCCTCACTTGACTGCAAATCAAACGGCTGTTGTTTTAGCCTTAAGATCAGTTAAGTCGTAGAAAAAAATGAAAGAAAGGTCGATTGGCCGGCTCGTCTCTGCCCGTTTATGGCCTCCATTCACACGTGGCCAGAGAGGGTTATCCTTTGAAAAGCAGATGAGGAACCAGTGAGGCGAATGTAATGTGTGAGGACCTACTGTGACATCACCACGTGATCGGCGGCCTCTCGCTATCCTTTCGCCTGCAGCTAGGTGCCATCGTGCTATGACATTATAGCAGAGTCTCCTCCACTCCAAGCTGAGTTCATCCTACAGATTTCACTTCTGTGCACGTCTTTGCATCCTATAGACGCGTCTCCCCCAGCATGCACTGCAATCCTCTGGCTGCTTAACACGATTTAAAAAGTAATGTAAGTACCCGTGCGAATCTGCAGGATCCTTTAAACTCTTTAGGAGCTGAGTGTTGCTTCCTGCTGAAGCGCTTTCCTCGTGATATGTTATGGCAAAGAATGGACATTACGTGGGGAGTACATTTGGAGAACTGACAAACCCTGAAAACATCAATTAGCGAACACAAAACAGCCCAGAAACAAAGTGCCACTCTGTGTACTAAGCACATTTGAAAGGTTCTAAGAATGCTCATGTACTTCGGTTTTCTAATTTTGGTAATATGCCATTTAGTATTCGCTGTTCTACATTTCCAACAACTGACAAAAAAGCAGGCTCATTTATATTCAGAGCTCCCAAGGCAGTTCTCTGAGAGCTAGAATAGTGCATCAATTGCTCCAGTTGCAAATTAAATCACCAAATTAGCAGGCAAATATCACATTATTGCCTCTCAATTACAGACGTTTTAATTAGGGACGGTAAATGTGTTTTGAGCACACACAGATGCACATCAATTCCAAATGTTTTGTTTTCATTTGCTTGTGTCACTGGCTAAAGAAATAGCAGCTCAAGCAGACTACCTCCCACATAAGTGCACACCAAACTCCCGGATACCAATATTGTAAATGCATTTAACAAATAGCAGTGATTCTGAACATGACAGTGCTTGAGAGATTTACTTCAGAGAGAATAGCAATTGAAGAGAGGGAAGTGAAAGCACTCAAGACGAGGCAAGGTCATCTGTAGTGAGGTGTTTGCATTCATAACTTCAGCAATTCAAACTACAAACTCACAGCTCAGTCAGCCAAGTTCATGAGGAGCAGATTACTGAATGTCTACGCAGAACGCTTTGAGTTGATGTCAAGTGTGAAAGCTCTAAACGCAGCACAGATGTGAAGGTGTGATAATAGACATAAGAGCCAACAGGTGGATTCTGAGTAACAGATTGGACTCATAAAATGTTATATGACCAGTAAAATCGGTGGAAACATCATTACAGTTAAGAGCTGCAAATGGAGAGGAAAAGGGGGGGGGGGGTGAGCACTTTGAAAAATACTCAAAAATGTAAGCGTGTAACAGATGTTCCCTTTAAAATTGTGTGTGGATTGATGAGGAGTTGATCATCAGTACAATAAATGTATGCTCGAGGTGTCTGTGTAGCAGCAGAAACTTAACAAGTAACTTTTATATATAAATACGTTATTTGACAAGACATTCCCTCTAATTAAACCTGCATTAAGTCTGCGGATAATGTAAATTAAACTAAATAATGTACACAGTGTGTGAAAAAAAAAAGAAATGTCCAGTTTTAACAGGAAATGCATGATCAAAGTTTACAGTAAGTCAATGGAAAAATCACCAAAATAAGATAAAACTCTTTTTTTAAGATAAAAAAAAAGTTTGTCTTTAAAACAGCAGTATTATAGACAAACTTAAAATAATACATTTGATTACAGAGGCCAGTTGATCCCACAACACTCTCAATATGATTAAATATCAGTAAACTGGTTTATCAATAAATATAATAAACAGCATGAAAGCAGTTTTATGCAAGTTAACTGTGTCAGCACAAGCTTTGTATTCTTACCTTGGTGTTGACATCTCAATTCATCCTTTTGCAAGAATTGCTAACAGCAGGACAGCATGGCTTGAAGTGGAGCTTTTGACAGATGACAGTTAGCTTAGCTACTTAGCATTCAAGCTAACTATCAGGAGAAGCAGCACAAACATGGTTACTTCCGGTAAAAAATAAAATAAAAAAAAAAACGTCCTGAAGCCACGTGTTCACAGTTATGGAAGTCAAACTTGCTTATTAAATGCCACATAAAGAAAGGGGCATTAGATGCTGAAAGTCCACTAGCTCACATAAACGTATATTTTGGGAAATTGGGATGCATTCAAAATTAAGTAAAGTTTCCAAACTATAAGCATAAAAAAAATATATACTTAAAGTACCAAAAGTACTTATCATGCATATTCTCCCATGTTATAGTGTTATAGGCCCTATGAGATTGGATTAATTATTGACAGCCTGGATCACTTAAACGTTGCGGCATATAAAGTTTAATTACTTTACATTAAACTGCTGATGGCTTGTGAATTTACCCCCCGGGATTCAATAAAGTCTTATCTTATAATACGTCATAATTTATTTCTTAATTATATTTTGTAGTATTAGTCTCAATACGCAAAGTTACAGTACCAGTCAAAGGTTTGGACACACCTTCTCATTCAACTACTTTGAAGAATCTAAAATAGAAAACATGTTCTGGTTTGTTGAGCATTTGTTTGTTTACCACATAATTCCATATGTGTTCCTTTATAGTTTGGATGTCTTCAATATTAATCTACAATGTAGAATTTTTTATTTTTTTTTTTTTAAATAAAGAAAAACCATTGAATGAGAAGGTGTGTCCAAACTTTTGACTGGTACTGTACATTACTAAATAAATGTAGTGGAGTAAAAAGTACAATATTTGCCTCTAGATTGTAGTGGAATAGAAGTATAACGTAACAGAAAATACCTTAAAAATTGTACTTAAGTACAGTAAGTATATGTACTTAGTTACTTTCTACCACTGCAGGTTACTGCATATAAAAGTGAGGATTTATATACATTCAATGTAATGTTATCTAAAAGATTTGACCTTAAATTTCTGCTAAAACAGAACACCAAAGTATAGAATATTTGAGGCTATGTTTGGGCTACTTGTAAGTCTCATCTGGCAACATTGCAAGAGCCAGAACTAGCTATATGACTCTATTTCAGCTCTTACATTATTAAAGTTCCTATTTCTTAACAATAATCAGTGATCAAAAGCAGACAGGTGGAATTGCAGGTGGTGGAGTGGCTACATAGAGCACCTCAAGGGTAAAATAATGTCCACAACAAAAAGCCCTGTGAGGCTCTCGCTGTCTTTCATCCGGGCGAGGTTTGGAGATAAAGAGAGAGAGAACATGCGAGAGAGCGTTATTACAAGTCCATCTACGCTTTATCTAATCACTAATGGCTTTGGAGAGGAGTTTTTCAAAAACCATCAACGCTGTTGTTTCACAATGTTTCCCGCAATATCCTCCCCCATTTGCAGCCAGCCATTATGTAAATTAGACTGGAAAAATATGCCGTTCCAGTCCTCTTCTTGCTCTGCTCTCTGTCTCTTTCATTCCATATGCCACAGTCAAGATGACCTTTTTTTGTATGGTGACGGATGCCAAAGTTACAGAGGTCTCTTGTGCACTCGCAGCAAATTTAACATGCGATGTGACAGCCGGATTTTCAGATCAACCAGAATACATCAAGATCCGTTCAAGGTGACCCCCTGGTATCTGGGGAAAACAATCTTAATGTGCAGGCTGTCAAACTAAAAAAAGACAGATAATAGAAGCTGACTGTCTTGCTGTTCTTAGTGGAAAAGGTCAATATTTCACATGTCTTCCTGAAGGCCACTTCATACCAGCCAGGTACAGCTTCTTTTTCTTGGATCTATACAGGACCATCGAGCGCCCAGTGGATGATTCCTGCCCCAGCGTGGGATTATGGGTAAGCACCATGTGGAGAATGACCTTTTTCCAGCCATGTGTCACCTGCCCATGATGCTCTGGGTGGCTCTCTCAGTGTGGCGTGTGTCTGAATGTGTGTGTAAAGCTCCAGTGAAGCAACTAATACTAAAAAAAGATATATAAAAAAAAAGGAAGGAGGATCACAGCAAAGTATTAGACTCAAACACACACACATACAGTCACAGATCCACACCATTTTCATTTTCTTTTATTTAGCAGCAGCTGGCAAGAGTTTAGTTTTAAAGAAGGCATTTAGACAGTTGGTATTAAAGTGGTACAATACAAAAGGTCATCAGTAAACAGCTCATGTGTATAATTCATGGTCAGGGTTCTGGGACAGAGGATGTCGCATGTGTACAGATTGTAAAGCCCTCTGAGGCAAATTTGTAATTTGTGATTCTGGGCTATACAAAATAAACTGAATTGAATTGAATTGAATACAGGCAACATAGTGTGGCTTAATGTGAAAAGAACAATCCTTGCTTATCCATCTATTAGGAACACAGGAAAGACAAATTCACCTTTTCTTTTCTTTAAAGCTTCAGTGTGTTTTTTTTAATTGTTTTTCATAGGTTTGATCATCAGGGCCATGATTACACATTTAAAGTGGGGATAGCAAAGCATTTTTCAAATTTTTAATTTCTTGATATTTGAATCTCTTTATTTTTCTACCATAAATCTTATTTTCTCATTCACCTTCCACAGACACCTTACGTTCTTGTTGTCCAGTTGTCTATTTGCTACAGTTTTGTAACTGTAATGCTGCTGTTTTATTGGCAAAAATAAAAATGCATTGCACGCGTAAATTGTTTTTTATCAAAAAACGTTTTAACATACAAAAAAATAGGTTCAAGATGCAACAGGTGCAGCAGTTTTACACAATATAAATTAACTAATTCCCCACATTGTTGTTGGATTCAATCAAAAGATATGATTGAATAAAGTTGAAATAAATTAAAATAATATTGTAATAATTCACTCACTTTATTTACTGAGCAAAAGACGAAGTGGTTGAAGGTTGCAGGATTTTTGTCTCTCACTGTCATAGATTTTGATCTGGAGCATTTGTTAATAAGTCTTTCTGTTTTGCAAGAACTTCACGGAGCACCAAACATGAGTTTTCAAAACAAATGCTCCCATAAAAAGTAATTTCCCATGTGAAGGTGACCACACAAACATCAAATCAACAAACATGTTAATTGGATGGATTGTCTGCCTGAGGCAAGGTCAAAGCTTGTTGATTTTAATAGCACAAAAATTTACATAAGCCAATGACTTTAGAAAAATGCTAAGCAGTATGTAATAAAATACCCGCAGTTAATGGACGAAGAAGCCCAAAAAACATGTGGCCCCTTTAAATGTTTCTCTGAACAAGTCCTGAGGGAAGGTTTCAAAACCCTCCAGGAGAGCACAACTTTTTCGCCGGAGTCAAATGGAAGCAAGATAATTGCCTTGTTAGGATTTCCTATGGAGTAAGCCCCCAGTGAGCCGCCATGGGAAAGAATGGTCATGCATATATGGATGAACCCACCGCACTCGGATAGCAACCACCTGTGAGCCGCCTGCAAATGCATGTGTTCCATAGATGAAGCCCATGGGTGGTGGTGGTGGTGGTTGACATATGAACGGAAGGAAGAAGAGGACGGAGACGGCTCCGTTTTAGTGGTTGACAGACATTATTTTGAGCAAGTGTAGGTGACAGATGGATGATTAATGTCTTATCTGTCTTTTCACACTTTGTTTACACATTACAGGATGGAACATAGATGTGAATCTCCAGAAGGATTATTTCTTGTGTGTGTTTGTGTGGCCTTCCTCATGGGGAGAGATAAAAAAAATGAGACTCTGCTCGGGGCTGAACATGCACCTCTAGCTCTCCCATGCTGACTCGGCAGTGCCGATGAGGATGAGGATGAGGAGGAGGAGGGAGGAGGGAGGAGGGGATGCTCACGTTTGTGCGTGCACTACATGCTGAGCAGGAGTTGTTGTGGCTTTTTTCCCGCACGCATCCCAAGGCAGGTCTCCTGTTATATCACGCTAAGCAACAACAACACCAACACCAACTTTTCCGTGTGGGGGGGGCCCGGCGCTGTCATGGTAACGGCATAGAGTAGAGTGACCTTCAGAGGCTGTTGATGCTCCCGAGAGCCGCCTCCTATTCTGCTTGGCATGGACTTTGTGAGTCATCAACAACATTCAGATTCACATGCTCCTTCAGTCTCTGGGGGAATGGGCTTATTAAAATGGATGAGCAAATAGAAAATAGCAACAACTGAGCATTTATTTTTTTCAGCTTGCGCATCCTGTCAATGACAAATCTATCATAAACAATATTGGTCATAAATGAGATTATGATAACAGCACGTGCAGGAGCAAAGGTTGTTCTACCATTAATCTATCGCTATTTGCATAAAGCAGCATGAGTACGCAGGCTGTTATATAACAGTTATTCATGATTTTTAAAGAGGAAGTGCTTCCACACTGACTCAGAAGAAGTTCCACTAAAGAAAGCACAGGTGGAATATTAAATAACACGTTGCATCAGGAGGATTTGGAGCTGGAAACCCATAGAAACCTCTACTTACATATAATAGTATGAGGCTGCTCCACCAGGAGATCTGTAACAAAAAATCAAAAACACATGAGAGCCATGATGGGTTACCTCTTGGTATCTCACCGACGGGCTCCAGGCTGGGAACACTGCCACCCACTGGAGGAGAGCAGGAAGTCATGCACGGTTGGGAGTAAAGTTTTCTGGAGCACAAATGCTTGTTTATCAATCGAAGCCGGTTTTGAATAAATCACGCCCGGCGCATTTCCAAAGATAAAGCAACGATAATGTTTCCGGCAACCATTAAGAGTCCGTGGGTGGCAAAATGAAGAGAGCGGCACTTTGTCACCACATTTATAGTAAGTCTGAGTCATCATTATGCCAGTCAATACATTGGCATTTTGTGCACAGTGTGATTGTTTTTCTATAAATCCTGTATGTGTGTGTGTGTGTGTGTGTGTGTGTGTGTGTGTGTGTGTGTTGTGTGTGTGTGTGTGTGTGTGTGTGTGTGTGTTTGTGTGCAATGGAAGAGGAGGGGTACCTTACAAAAGCATGTCTCTTTAGATGGATGTGATTGGACAACCAGATGCACAATTTTTTTTTTTAAACATTGATTGGGATACACGCACACACACAAAACACACAGAATCGTATCCCGTTGCCAAGGCAACCCCCAGGGGGCCGGGGAAAAAGAGATCTGAGGAACAGACGACTTAATTCCCCAAGGAAGAAACAAGCCACTCAAGTCTGTCATCTTCTCTTTCTGCTGTGTGTGTGTGTGTGTGTGTGTGTGTGTGTGTGTGTGTGTGTGTGTGTGTGTGTGTGTGTGTGTGTGTGTGTGTGTGTGTGTGTGTGTGTGTGTGCGCACAACAAATTGAACAGGTCTGTTGTGTGCTGTTGTTGGTTTACAATGGTAAACTTCCACATCCATGTGAGGCCCGTGCTGATCGGATTCTGCAGGTAGATTTTTGTTGTTGTTTGCCTCCACAGGACGGAGTGTCAAGGTGGCATTTATTAAGCATTTCATTTCTCTTTAGAGGTGAGAGATTGGAAACAATGGGGGAGAAAAAAATACCGGAATTGTCCACAGTTTGCCTCTGGGCACTGAACGAATCACCCACATCCAAAAGTACCAATAACAATATTTTTTGTGAAAATGTCGTGTTATTCTGCCCATTCTAGGACACAACAACTCTCTGCTGAAGCCCAGAATAATTACATTTATGACAAAAAAAACAACCTTTTAGGTCTTTGAGGGTGAGTAATACCATGGTCATCTGACACAATATCAATGCAAATACTTTTTTACTTCCTGCTAAGTACTCATGTTAAAAAACACAATAGAGTTCCTGCAGATTAATGACAAATGTTTATTGTGTAGATTATCTAAATATACGAGGTGATTGCACTAGTTCATGCGCTCAGAAGGTGTTCTAATGTGAGTCTGATTACTTGATTCTCAAAGTAAAATGTGGGATCAGAAGGATTGATACTTTAGGCATCAAAGCACCTACTTTTTGGACAAATAACTACTTTAATATGAACAAATAGTATATGGAAATATGTGTTAAAGAAAATGTAGAAATGTACAGACAAATCTCACCCAGGGCCAGTTTACCAACCGGGCAACTGCTCCATGACCCTTGAACTTTGGAGCCCTAAAAGCCCCAAATTCATTAAATCAATGATTTTATGACGAAATGATGATTCTCCTGAATAAATTCCTGAATTAATTTGTGTTCAAACAAAGCTAATTGGGGCCCACAACAATATGATGATTTTTAACACATCCCAACCAGTATCAGTCATTCAATACAAAGCAAACAGTACCTCAAAATAGAGGCAAACCAACGTACTACTGTGACACCATTCTACACTCCTTCTGCGTTAAAAGTGAGACATTCAGGTGAAGTTAGAGGAGAAAATGTTTTGTTTATTCTAAATGCAGTGAAAAAGTCAGGACCTCCTGCATTTCCTGTCAGCTGGAGGTGCTCTGTGTTTATTCTCCAGCCTGCAGAGCTTCCTCATGAATATTAAAGTCCAAATCAAAGTGCGTTTCTGGCTAATTATATTCAGACTAGACTTCTGGATGTTAAGAAAGGAATTGATTATTAGATATAGAGGCCTGACCGATGGAATCAGCAGCCAACAGGCCAAAGGACAGAGCAGAATATGGGTTTGTAGTGCATTCTCTAATAGATCTCTTTTTTTAGGATAATGGGTTATGATGACGGGGCGGAGGGGGAGACGGAAGCCATTTTTTGGCGAGAGAGTGATTTAGCTGTGGTGATGAAATGGGCCAGATGGGAAGTGTTTGGATTCGCAGCTGATAACGTAATAGCTGCTGGATAAAGTAATAATCACATGTCAAAATGTAATAAAATGTCTTTTAAATGGGTTGAAAGTCGAGTAACGCCTTTAATCTATTAATTCCTGGCTAATAATATAGTATTATCATTATAGCATTACCTTTTTTACATTTAATGGCATTATTATTAGTTTTTAATGGCATTATTATTAGTTTTTGTCACTTTAAAGGCGTATGTTTACACATTTTTACAAGCTGTTTCATTATCCAGCTGAATCCCGATGCTAAGGGACCCCCTGCATCTTTGAACTAAATTACGCCATTTGATAAATGTCACGCATTTTGACTGCCATTAGTTGATTCCTCTCGGTTTGTGAGCTGTGTTAGTACCCCGTTGACTTTTTACGGGGCATTTTCAATAAAGGGCAGCTCCACATGTGGTCCAGGTGTTGAGGGAAGAGCATGCGAGGAGTTTGAAGACTTGTTATTGCGGTTCCAGGCTTCGACGCGGTCGCTGTTTGTCTTCAGTGGACGGCCGTGTCCAGCGTGAGTTCAAATAAAAGTACTTTCATGGTGAGCGAGACGGAAAAATCCCATCAACTTGAAAGACAGTGAGGTATTGTGCCTTCTGCTGGAAGTAAAATGTGACATTAAGTTAGGATAGAAGGTCTAAACGCAATCATTTCCCATTACCAAGGACGCTTCAATTTGAATTTAGGCTCTAAAATGTCACCTCAGATGTCACTTAGTTGTGAGGTAATGAGGTATAAAAGTTGCATGAGTGAACACAAAGTCATTTTCAGGCTAGTGGTTGAGAAAATGGTGTACGCTGTGATAAAATAGACCAGAAGGAGAAGGCACAAATATGTCCAGTATCTTTTTTCCATCCATCCCCTTGCCATCCTCTGCTTGGATGAGTGCTTCTCTGCAACCAGGGACCCTGCAGATCGAGGAGATTGGCCGGAGAACCAGGAGCATGAAACTGGCCCGATAATGAAATATGGCTCGGTTTTTCTACAACTAACAAGATAAGGCCTGCCTCTCATCCCGGTCCTGACAATCAGCCTCTCTGGATCTAATACGCTTTTTGGAGGAAGATGTGTCCATTATTCAAAAGCCGTACATGCAAACAAACCAGACTTGACGCATTATTGATTTAGCAATATCGAAATTTAAATGTGGCTTATATTGTACAGAAAGAAGAGCTTTTGTTCAATCTACAGCACGAATAGATGTAGGAAGAAGAAAGAAATACATTTCCACTGGGCTAAAGGTCAAATAAGCAAATATTTCAATGGAATTTGGCAGAACAAATGGAATCCTGGTGTTAGATATGTTGTTTCTTGTCAGGTATGTTTCATTTGGCAGTAAAATCTTTTGAATTCTTACAGCTTTTTGATTACCTTTAAACTGCTTTCTGTGTCTGTTGAGAGTAAATCCCTGGTCTCTAAAAAAAGGTGTATAAATGTGTCAGGAAACGATCTTTCTGGCCAGAAATCCAATGTCAAATCTGGGATTTTGCATGTTGTTATAGCCCCATGCATTGCAGCCATAGAAGGTTTGTTTTGCCCCATAGTGGTGGACAGGAGGGCCGTACCACATCATAAACACACTCATCAGGAGCCCAGATGTGGTCCTCAGAAAGTGCAAACACATGTAACATTCAGGGCCAAAGCCAGGATTTTAAGTACTTTAAGTACTAACGGAGAATGAAAAAACAGAGAAAAGTTGACTTCAAGTATTCCATAAAGGTCTCCACTCTAAAGAGAAGAAACTGTCTAAAATGTTTTCATTATTTGTATCTTTTTAATATAATTTATTGACGTACTAATTCAATTTGCTACATAATTTTATCTGCAATTAAAAGTTTGAGTCTCATTTCAACGGAGTAAAGAAAGTCTCAATAACAAATGCTCAATAACTAATACAAAAAAAGTTAAATCACAATAACAATTATAACTTTGTCATTATTTTCTTTTTAATTAACGGGGCACCAAATTAAATGGTTTTATTTCGCAGTATGAAGCATATTAAATGCTCTTTCAAAGCTACAAATTAATTTATTTTTAATGACCTCAGAGTAGTCAAATTTAATAGAATGTAAACACAACAAATAAGACCTTTGTGTCCTCATTGGACCATTTAATACTTCGTTTTCTCCAACTTTACCAGATGACAACACGGACTGCCACTTATCTCAAAAGGTCGTAGACATGATGGCCTTTTCTTGCAAACCATCAAAACAAAGACACAGATCCACTCTTCACAAACTACGTTCACAAACAGAGAAACCTGTAATTCACTATTTGATCCGAAGCTGCCTGAACTCTAGAAGAGCTCCGATGTTGCCGGTTAGAACGAATGAGAAGCCTTTTGTGACAAACTAGAAGCAGATATGAATTCTCTTCTCCCCATATTTCCAAATGACAGACCCTATAACTTTTCATAAAAATGCTAATAGGGATTATAGAGAGAGCCTGCAGCCCTTTCCCTCATCTGAAAGAGGCCATTATCTGGAGATTTAGTTGACATTAGTGCTGATATGCCTCCCTTCTCTTCTCTCCCACAAGGTGAGGGATTTAATGCGTTTTAGCAGCGTTCAGTGGAGGTTTCTCGTCCCAGGATGGTGGTCTTTATGCAGCGAGGTTGGTGATTGGCATGTTGAATCATGAATGTGTGTGTGTGTGTGTTGAGAGCTAGGCGGAGGAAACTGAACCCCCCGCCGCCGTCACATTGCATTACCGACTCAGTGGCATGGTATCATCACATCAAATTAGTCTTAATGAACACAAGCGAGTCGACTGAGGAGAGAGATAATCAAACTTTTATTAAATGACTTAATCTTCTGTACATGCATAATGTCGTGAGAGAGAGCAAGAAAGAGAGAGAGAGAGATGGGTTTGTGTGGTGTCTGTCTGCGACGGGGATGATGAAACATGTGAATGTACGTGGAAGCAGAGCTTTCTATCAACTACTGCAACCTACTGATGATTTGCCGCGGTGGAATAACATGATCTAAACACAGAAAGTTAAAAGCCTCTACCAGAAAATCCTGTTCCCTTGAGTAAACAAAAGAGATGCATTTCAAATAGTATGTTCCTTCAGTTCATTTGGTTATCATACAAAAAAAAAAATGAAATGCACTGTAGCTCACTCCACACATCTTAGATGCCATAAACAGAGCAGATAAACACCTATCAAGTATCGCAAAGACATTAAACTTGTAAACCAATTACAGAACTTAAAAAAAAAGAAAAAGAAAAAAAGATTCCACATATATAAACTAGGCGTGGGTTTCACCCTAAGAACAAGTGTAATACTCAGATGTTAACATTGAAATGCGCAAAGCATATAATTCATATAAAGTCTCATCATTTTTAATTTGATATTTAAAAATGCAGGTTTGCAGATGACTGGGATTCAAATATAACAAGCAATGATTAGAGGGAAGTAAACCTGGCACTTATAGTTATCAACAAAGCACCAGGCTTTAACTACCTTTTCTTTTCAAAAGAACACCTCACATGTTTTGCACGGCACTGAGCCCACTTTGGCTGATGGTACTGTCGCAGTATTTACATTGAATTTGGTCCAAGAGTTCGTCGACAGAAGCTTCAAGTTCACTGATGAAACTTCACTCGGACACAAATCAAACATTGTAACACTGGAGATCTTATCTTTTTTTTTTTTTTTTTTTTTTTTTTTTTTTTTTTTTTTTTTTTTTTTACTGGGGTGACTGCTGAGTGCACAAAAGTTTTTTCAACCTCTAAACAGGTTTTAAAAACACTTTGTGTGTGTTGTTTGTGCAGCACATACATTCATTTTCCTTTTTTTTGTTTTTGCTTTTTAAGACCATATCAAAAAATCCTGCCCAAAACAAAAATCTAAATGGCCTATATACAATAAATTTACATTAAATATGTATACGATGACAGACAATCCCCGGGACATGAGACCGTTAGCCCCTAGTTCGCTCAGCTTTCACAACACATGTGATAAATCCTCATTAAAGGCTGTGATGCTCTGAACTCAAACTAGTTTACAGTTTTCACCCCTCTAACACAGAAAGAGACAGAATCACACGGATTAGAGGCCGTGATGCTGGACGTGACCCGGGGCAGGACGTCAGGAGAAACATCGTGGGCAGGAAGGCTGCGATGTTCTACCTCGTCAGCTGACCCACCACTTTCAGCAGAGTCTTGTTCTCCTGTTTGAGTTGCTCGTTCTCATCTTCGATGTCATCCAGGTCCTAGGGGGCAAAAACAAAAAAAAAAGAACAGACAGCTCTGGGGTTAGAACTTTCTGGACACATCAGGACGCGTGAATACTCACAACCCTGCCTCTATACCTTTGAGTACCCGATCAGGTAGGATTGTACTTCTACTTGCTGCCAGGTTTACAAATTAGACATTAACAGCTCCAATTAGTTGCAAAATGAGAAAGGTTCTCGGTTGCCACGGCGCCATCTCATCAAAGTGACACTGCTGAGAAAGAGCTCAACTGCACTGAGAGGTATTTGAAAAGTCAAACTAAGGAGGTCACGAGTTTCTACACACCACGTCGTCTCCGCTGCAGAAGAAGAATGATGGAAGGACTAGTTTAGGATCAAAACGCTCGTGTTTAAAAGGTGCTAGATACAGAATATCTGTGGCCTTGACACGGCTCTCAAAATGGAGACGTTGACAGCAGATAGAGAAGCTCGGATCACAACACACACAGGAAGACATTACCACATTATATACTTACTTTGCAAATAGGTGTTTGCAGCTTTATTAACGCACTGAATTTCAACTTAAGCACCTTTAAAGAGGCTAAAATCAATATTTTTGTAATAACAATGTGACAATATAAAAGAGGAGGCTCTTATGATGAACCTACAAAGAATTTTCACCTGAATTTGCTGCTCCCCTCGGCTTAACGGAGCTTTAAAACAAGTTTCAGCTCATTGTTTGGCTATCCAGCTCGCCCCTTTAATGTTTTGGTTCATTCGCATTTTGTATTTGGCAAAAAAAAGACCTACCAAGCACCAAACAGCAAAAAGACAGAAGCAGCAGAGCATTTAGCGGCTAAAGAGCCAGATGTTTTCCTCAGGAGTCGAAAACAGTGGACTTACATTCATCAGGTGGCCAGAAACGCCACCTAAAAAGAATAATAGCGTCGCTCCGTATCTGCTTGATGGTGTGAAATAAGATTGGAGATCCCATCGGCTTGGAGCGCACGGATGTCTGTGCTTACAGGGATGTGAGCTCTCAGACGGGATTTCTCTCTTCAAAGCGGATATCATGAGGGAGATAAAAGTTCACTGGTTGAGCTTAATCTTTTCTTTCTCTCCCGAATGAACTTCTTCTACAGTCACCGGGGGTTCAATCTTCCTCTGCGCAGTGGCGGCAGACTGGTTCAGCTGTTATCTCCTGCTTTCCCATCAGGCCTTGCAGGGAGCCTCTCTCGGGGACGTTTCTGATGGCTATCACCAAGTTGACCGTCCTTACATGAAAGGCCTTCTCTTATGACCAGCTTCCTGTCCATGTGATGCTATCGGCGGGATGCATCCTGCAATATTGCACTCTGAGCGGAGAGTTCATAAAGAATGGATGGTCGACGCTGATGGCACCATGAACTACCGCTATCTGCCCCGTGTAGTGGTCTGACCGACAAAATATACTGGACTCGTGATTTAAGAGCTCAAACATGCACATAAAGTTTTGCTGCTGGGCACCATTTGCAGATTGATGGTGTCTCATTGCAAAGTATATATGTTTCATTTTGCGCCAAGAACACAGTGGGCAGAATGGCAGGGAGAAAAATAAAAACTAAATGTTCAGACAGCAGAGTTACAAATCCTGACTGACGAGGTGCAGAGGCATTCCTCAAAAACTTCAGGCAAGGAGAGAAACCTTATTTAGGATTTAATATCCCAGTCTGTCATCTTTCAAACGTTATTCGAAGATGGCATGATTCGAAGCAGAGACCGCTCAATGCTGCCGTGTTCACTAGAAAGTCTGAGTTCGGTTACCACCAATTCTCGGAAGACAATCAATTTGTGCAAATACAAGCGCTGATCTTTGTGAAATGGACAGTTTTTGCAATGAGGCTCATTTGCATAAAGAAGGGCCAATTTTGCAGCAAATGTTACCTTATTTAAATGTGTTCAAAAAGAACATGTTTGGCGGCCGCAAAAGCCCCGCAATCTTTTCGAGAATTCCCCCCTCAGCGTTTGCTGCGTATAGTGTTTCATGGCGATTAAGGTGTCAAGATAATAACCAAGCAACAGTGTAGAGCTTTATCTCTTGTTTAGATTTGATTGGCTCTACAGGGGAGAGCTAAGAACATCTTTTCTCTGAACATTTGAGACATTAAAAGTCTTTGAGATCCATCCCCTCCCCGCCACGGTTCCCTTCAGAGATGCCAAAAAAAACAGAGATGCCTTTTACCACCTGCCTCTCTGACCCAGAAACACGGGAGAGAGAGAGTGTGAGTTGAGGAGAAATTGTTGACAGTGTGGCCTGGGAGGGAGATAAAGGTTCAGAGGGTTCGGGGAGGTTTCACTCCGGCGGTTGAATATAAAGAGACATCAGCTTACATGAGTATTGCCCGACCTTTAAACCCTGACCGCATTCTGAGCAGGTAACAGGACCTGGACCAGTGAGGCCAAACCAGACTTAAAAACGCACATGACCCCTGCTAGTGGGTTCACGTCAGTGTGAAACGCTCCCATTGTGACGGATGCAAGAACTCTCAAAAGAACTTCTGACTGCATCTTCTTAACTGATTCTCCCGACTTCGGACTTGGGAGTTATCTTCTCAAGAAAGACTTTTAAGAAGAGCCACGATGCTCATGCGTCTTGAGGTGGGAGTCGGCGCTGAGTGGACGGTCTCTGCTAACGTCTGCTGGGATTCACAGCTACTCTCTGAGCCAATCATTGCAAACGCCGTCCTGCGCGGCTCGACGCTCAGACCCTCCGGGAATAACCGCCCAGGCCGCAATTGCGTAACGTAAAATGAGTTATGTAAGAAGCATGAAACAGGTTTAAGTCAAACCAGGGCCCTGTTCTTTGTACGTAGATGGATTGAGACCGTCCTCCTGAGAAAAATGGCAGCATCAGTCGTTTCAGCTCGCGCCTCAATACAACATGTGTTTTAGAAACAATGAAAGCTAGCGACCAAAGCAGGAAGTCAAGTGACGCAATTAAGCTGGAGGTGGAGGATAAGTCAACAAAACATTGGAGTTTAACGCGGGAGAACACCGTTTGTTTTCCTGTAGATAAATTTAGGGGACTTGTTGGATGATAAGTGATTAAACTGGAGTTTTCAGTTCATCAAAGCTTGTTTAAAATTCAACTGGAGCCGAGTCAAAGCGACAAGTCCTTAAGCCAAAAACCTGCAAAAGTGCGAGGGCAAGTTTATTCACAGTAAGCGGGACTATGACCAACATTTGTTACAGTCAATTTCAGATAGAAATGACGGCTGGCAGGCAGCTGTTAAATAAAGCCATTTGTTTGATTGTAATCTATTTCTTACACCAGAGGCAGATTGATTGGTTAAAGATGGCGAAGTTGTACTTTGGTGATCATTTGGTTCGGCTTATGGCTCGACTTCACTGAGAGTGAAATGACGCAGTAATTGTGAGGTTAAGATTCACTTTGAAAGATTTAATTGGAGGGTTTTTGAACCACTGTTACCACTTGCCCGGGAGTAAATCAAAAGAAAGTAGAAAGAAAACTGCTGAAAGTTGAAGATTGTGGTGTTTCCAGCTGCCACTTCACAATGTCTTACTTATTGATCTCTTTCTTTTATCCTGCATTCAACAAAACGATCCGTACCAACCCTCTGGGACGAGGCCAACAATGGTGTTTGTCCAAAGTGACTGAAAATACCCTAAGATTCAAGCTGACAAAAAGTCCTAAAAAGTCTTTCTCAGTTAGCTTGAGACATACAATCACGTCTGAAATCCTTACCCACCAGGCAGTAAATGTGTTTTTGGTCAATAATTCATTAATGTCACGTGCAAAATTGAGCAAGTTTTGAGGCTCAAATGTCATCAAACAACTGGTGAGTTTTTTGTAAATGCAAATTGCACATACCAAACCTCTAGGTAAGATATTTGCTGTCGTCTTGTAAGAAGTGTATACGTCTAAAAATAGGTCAAATCCTAATGGACTGCAAGAAAAATCATTGTAGAAAAACACACAGCTATGATGATTTACAGCCCACGCAAGCCACCCACACATGAAAAGACAAAGGAATGCTCAAAATATCACGTAGGCTGGACTCACTCTGTTCAGCAAGTCAATCTCCTCCCTCAGCTTCCCGATGAGGTCGTCTTTGTCCTCGTGGGCTTTCAGCAACCGGTCGTTCTCCTGGCGCTCTCTGGCCAGCTCCTGAAAACACCCAGACACACAAATTAGCAACATGATTGCATGAATTATAGGGCAGGAAATTTGGATTTATGCCTATACACATTGCTAAGGGACTAAAAACTGTAATTACTTCAGTTTTAATTGGAAATGCTTATTGTCAGATCCAAAACATTAGCACTGAAGCATTGCTCCCTGGAAGGAAAAACTCTAAATCACTTTTTTTAAAAAGGACTCAAAGGGCAAATGCCCTAATGAAATAATGAAAGGAGTTCAAATGTGTGGGAAGTTTACCAGACTGTTGTGGTGAAGAGGAAGAGGAGAATGAAAGCAAAGCTCACAATTTACCTGACAATCTTTGTTCTAACCAGGCGGCAACCTCCAGTTCTGACAAGTGAAAGGGTCTTACACTTGCTTTCTATCTAATGCCCATCAGGGAGCGACTCCTCTGGTTGTAAAAACAAGTCTTATTGTATAGAAGTCTATGATAAAATGACCCTACTTCTCACTTGATTTATTCCCTCAGTAAACATTGTAAACATGAGTTTATGGTCTCAATCTCTAGTTTCAAGTCTTCTTCAATACAGCGTGATGTTCATTTAGTAAATGATGGTCCTCTTTAGAGTCAAATAGACCATGAAGCAGGGTATGCTTTAGGGCGGAGCTGCTAGAGTCATACCAAGGCCTCACTCCTCCGCAGTACAAATATGGAAACTTTAGTTCACTGGATGCAAAACAACACTACTCAATTTTAGGGCTAAAAGCTCGCCTTTACAGAGAAGGGCAAGACGTTATGAAGCATACAAGTGGGGATAACAATGCACACTTTGGCACAGTGTTTCCTGAGAGGCATCCATTCATTCATAGTGTTGCACTCTGTTTTGCAGATTAAAAAGTGATGGAAGTAGTTGTGGAAAGACTTTTAAAAAGAGAGTCAAATGGTCAATTTCTGAAAGTGAAACAGCTCTTAGGGTTAAATTAAAAGTCTAAATTCTAAAGTTGTTTGATTCATACAAAAGCTTTAACGAGTTGCTGCTCCATCGTGTTGTGAGGACCCAGATGAAGTGTTTGGCCTTCTGATTAAGATGCCCTCTTCAACGCTTGACTATGGAGTTACATCCCACTAGGAAGAACAGAATATCCTGTAGGCCAGTGGTTCTCAAATGGGGGTACGTGAAGGCACTCCAGGGGGTACGTGAGATTTAAAGAATTTAAATTTAAATTTAAAATTAGCATCCATTCAAAAATCCTTTAAAAATAGTTATTTAATAAATATTCAATAAAATAAAAGTGTAAGTTCATAAATGACAACCTTTGTTGCAACAATGCAATCTTCAGTGTTCTTTTTTCCAACCAAAAATGCTTTGCGCTGGTTAGGGGGTACTTGGCTGAAAAAGTATTTCACAGGGGGCACATCACTGAAAAAAGGTTGAGAACCACTGCTGTAGGGATTAAACATTGTATCCCATCTGGCCTGGGGAAAGCCTTGGAATTCCTCAGGAGGAGCTACAGGAAGTAGCTGCAAAATGTTTTTATTAAAAAGTTTTATTCAAGGTGATTTATTGTGAAGTTTGGTTTGGAGGCAGCAATTCCCTTAATCCGAGAGAATAGTATCCTAAGGGAGACAATAACAGTAACATTAACCTTACTACTGTCCGGCAGTATAAAGCCTTGGATGTGCCAAACCTACAACTACAAACATCTGTATTCAACATTTGAGAACATTCAGACATGTGTATTAATCTGTTGCCACGTTAAGCTTGCTTTAAACTTCTTTATTGAAAGAACGTTTAAAGCTTAAATTAAAAAGGAGTTCAAACTTTTGTGGCATGACAGTTTGAATCAAATACATCATTTCCCATTTCAACATATTCGTCAAAACAAGCAATCTGTCATAATCAACATAACAGATTGTCGGTGAACAATGCATCAATAGTTCCTTTTTTATACAGTGCTTTTGTGTTTATTCAAATGTTTCTTGGTTAACAGCCAGTGTGTTGCTGTCCGCCTCCCGCATCAGCGACAGTTAGATAAATGGATATTGTTCCTAATAGAGAAAGAGAGCGAGAGTCTTTGAACTCTATAAACAGAGGTGTTTTAACAAGCTCACAACTTGAAACCGCTGCTTGTGCTTATGACTGAAATGAAGGTAACACCAGGTTTTCCACTTCCCAGAAAAGCATGAAAAATCGTTTCCATAGAAACCAATCAGGCAGGTACAGTAGAAGGTGCAAAGCATTAATGTAGCCGACATTAACATGCTCGCCGATGAAACTCTATTCATCCTGGTTTTCAAAAGATACTATAGATAACTGCAGCTTTGTAGCAAGCAAGTCTCAATTAGCTCCATTGAAGAACATGTATTTCTGTTATATTTATACATATATACATTCATTAAGAACAAACATACTGTATATCTCTGTACTGTGAGTGTTTTAGGTGTTATTTGTTGCAGTTGCAGGCTAGAGTCAGAGATTTACCTGCAAGAAGTCTCCTATGAATGGAACTTTGACATACACACCTCCGCTAGTAGAAACAGTGCACAAAAATGTGTGAAATGGGATTTTGTAAGTGCTTCTAGTCATTCAACTGAGAGAAATACCTCACGTTGAAGTCACTGAGGTCAAAGCGGTGCTTACTTTAGAAACCTTTTTTCCCGAAAGCCGCCCAAGTGACATTTGATTCCGAGTTGAGTTTTCTACAGTGGCAGCGGGGAAGGGTTGAGTGTCTGATAGGAACGGCGTAGGAGTAAAAGACATATCTGCACTGTAAAAGGTCATCGCTTCAACAACACGGAGGAGGATTTCTGCCGGTGCCGAGCTGAAAAGTTCCAGCCATTAAGTCAGAACACAGCGGGCCGCTCAAAGGACTCAAAGTGCAAATTTATCTGAAGAAAGTGCCGGTGATAGATGCTTTCAGACGGCCAAAAGAGTTAGGTATGGACACTTCCAAAACTCAGGGAGCATTGAAAAAATGATTAGGATTTTGTGATGTTTTCTCTATGATTTTACATTTCCATGGTGGTTGGGTTCGATTTAGATCTGGTAACATACAGAGGGAAAAGCAACTGAAACTTCCTCTGATTTGCTCTAACGCGTTTTCAAGGGTGTGACTGACACCCTGATGGTCGAATAGTTTACGCACTGGAAGAGGAATCGTTGCCACAGGAAAACACATTAGAAGAATAAATCCTCTATGTTTTGGTTCAGGGCGGGTCAGTGGCTACCACCGAGGACAGTGTGGTCATGTCCTTAGAGTATTCAGGGGTTTTACAAACATTAAGAGGGGTTAACAATCTATAATTACTATAATATAATTTATTTTAGGTTGATTCTGATATTCTTTGCATCTTATATTCATAAATCTGACTTTTTTAGGGATCTCTTTGTATAAAATATGTATACAATTTATAGAAATGTTTTTTTATCAATATTTAAAAAAATCAAAGAAATATGAATTAAATCTGTTCACACAGTTACTGTATATTCCTGACACTGTGAAGATGGCTTTAAAACTGCTTTTAGATCATAGTGTAAGTGAATATATACAATGTAAAAAAAATATTTGAGAAACTTTGGCGACTTTGGCAACATAATGTCAGTATTCTTTTTAATCCATGTGTGGCCCTGTTTCTGGAGGGATCTCAATGTCGCTATGTTTTTCCTTACATGACTGGTTGACACAATAAATAAACATTGTATTTAAACAGATAAAGAAATGAAAAAGTGAGAACTATACTGAGATAAGAAACAAACATAATCTAAAAGTGAACATCATTTAGTTATTTTACCATCGCGGTCTAAGTATAAAAGAAGTGGTCGTAGTTGTTGTGACATCACAACCCTTGGTTTGTGGACTGCCGTTAAAGACTCAAATTCTGCATTTTACTAAATAAACATCACGCTGTATTGGAGAAGACTAGAAACTAGCGATTAAGACCATAAACTCATGTTTACAATGTTTACTGAGGTAATAAGTCAAGTGAGAAGTATGGTCATTTTCTCATAGACTTCTATACAATCTGACTTCTTTTTGCAACCAGAGGAGTCGCCCCCTGATGGCCATTAGAAAGAATGCAAGTGTGAGGCACTTCAGCATTAGCTTCACTTGTTAGAACCAGAGATTGCCACCTGGTTTCTAGGCCGATGGTAACCTTTATGAAGCACACTCATAGTAGACAACAAACTAATGTGAGCTATACAATGATAGGTGCTCTACTAAAGGAATAGTCTGTGGGAAAATACACTGATTCACTGTCTTGCCAAGAGTAAGATGAGAAGATTGATACAAGAAAATGTCAAACTATTCCTTCAAAACACTATTTAACTAGCTTGTGGAGTATTGATTAGTATTAGTAGTGACTCCAACCAAGCAGTAATATGTAGTGACAGGGTTTGAAGACGTACCTTCTCCAGCTCCTCCATCCTTTTCTCCAAACTCCCCATCACTGCAGCTCCTTCATCTCTGCAGTGACGGTTGTGTCGTTGTCTGCTGTTCCCACCCACCTCTTCCTCAGATCCTGTAGAGCTGAAACAAACACACAAAAGCATATATAAAATACCGAATACAACTCTAACACTAAAGACTCTAACACTGCATGAACGAGAAGGATGGGTAGAGGTACATTTTATGTGCAAATTTTCACTATTTGAATTATCAGATACTGTATTCACCCTGAGGCTGCTTGCAGGTATGAATCATACCCACATTATTAAACTTCAATGGGATGACACATCCATCATCAAAAGAGCAGGTGGGAATATCTTCTGCGTGCTTGCCCTTTCAATTAGCCGTGCATTATTAACAACCCCTCCGCCTTTCATTCCATTAATGGAGGAAAAAAAGTCTGTGGAGGTTTTTTCAACTTTGGTGCAAAAAGGATTCTGATTAGGAAACAATCTACATATTACAACTTCAAATAGGCTCAAGAATGGCAGTGGAAACATGTGTGTCACTGTTCTTAAGCTGGTGAGGAAAAAAAGGGGTTTTGCATGCAGCTCGAGCAAAAACAATAACCTTATCTCCTCTTCACCTTCTCGCTACTTACAGACACATTCTAGGGCAGCTGGGGAAGAATATTCAGGTGCAGTTTTGTTTTCTTACTGACCTCATTTCAATAATTATTGACGTGGAAACTTGGAATGAGTTGCTGGCTCTGTACCCCTCCATTCCCCGACTACAACAACTCCCGTTCCCCGGCAGGAACAGATTGTGCCAGGTTTACAAAAATCTCCCCGGGAATCAAATTATTCTGGGTTCGTCTGTAGGCTTCACTGAATTGTCTGAAGAGGGCTGTCTGCATATTTCTACAGCTGAAACAGACAGGGAAGCCTCTGGCAAGACAACGTACAAATATAACTCCTTTGTACCATCTGCAGTCCTTTCAGGATCTGCCAAATATCATGTTTCCATTATTCGACTACTTTACAAAGTACTTATACCTCTGAGATTGGAAAGGCAGTAATTGGCAATATTTAAGGAAATTGTAACACATGGAAAAAATATATTTTTTCTATGTGGCGTCCTTACTGGATATATGTGTAAAGATTGACAGGAAACATGGGGTTAAATAGCAAGGTATGAAATGTTACACTGGTCCTAGAGATGTCACAATATCAGATTACCACGACACTATATTATTACATGAATTCACTATATTGATATTATATAGATAGAAGAGGTGCTGGAATATTTACATGATGTTATAATACATGTATTCTTAACATGATTCTCTTCTCAATGGTTGGAACTGGGAATAATGTGACTACCGTGCAGCACAAAGAGTTAAGCAAAATATGTATCAGATGACAGTTGGTGGGTTGTTTGTCAAATCTGATCAAATCATACCCACACAGTCCTGATAAAGCAGTTTAGCATATAAAAAACAACAACTAATTGTTTCTTATTCCACCATGTACATTTAATTTGATAGAAATATAGTTAAGAGATGAAGAAGTTTTCAGGGGCTTCAAAGGCTCATTCTCTGCTCAGGACATCATTGCTCCACTACATTTTTTACATAACAACATAAAAAAAATTGTTGTTTGCTGCCATATATATGCTCTAAATGTCTAACAGAGAAAATTTAAATAAAAAACAACAAATCAATTGATGACTTATGGAAATATTTACTAATAAGACAGTGTGCGACAAATTTGCCCTGCGCTGCCACAAAACACTGAATTGTATTTTGTAGAAATGATGCACAGCTTCATTATTCATCTAAAGTTAATTCTAACAGAAAGCCAACCATCACTTTTGATCAAGACCGAGTCCTCTAAAACGCTCTCCTTGGTGCTCTCCTACTCCAAGATAAATTGCATTTCATTTGTCTCTCTCATTGTTGGCTCTTTAAGGCTTCTCTTCCTTTTATCGCCACTAACACACATGCAAAAAGCTTGTGCGAATACATTACAAAGCGTGACAGCGAACACGTCCCCTCACCATGAGGCCGAAAAAAAAAAGCCCTTACATAAAACAATGACATGCACTGTGTGTCTACATCCATGCATGTCATCTTGTTTCAAGAGATATCTCCCTGGTTGCACCCACACACACACACACACACACACACACACACACACACACACACACACACACACACACACACACTCAAGGTGCTCAGCGGGTGTCGAAGCTAAGCTTAAACATCCATGGCCTCGATACTAAATATCACACCGTGGCCCATTAGCCCCCTGCAGCTCCAGGTCTGGGGGAGGGAGAGGCTGAGCCAATCACGCCCTCTCGGGGAGCCTCAGCAGGTGGGAAGGAGAGAGAGCGCAGACAGGAGAGCCTCCAACAGTCACAGGTATTGGTACTTGCAAACTCAAGTGCCAAAAACTACACTGGAAACCCACAACACACAGTACTCACCCATCTGATTAACGCCCCGCCTCACCCTGATTCATGCCATTCCCCCCAAATAGCAAAATAACATCGAGACATTCAGAGTCCATTTTTTAAGGTGCAAAGATAGAAGATTGGCAGCGTTTTGATTGCCTCTCAACGGCTCTCGACATGGCGATGCATGAGCCGGCAGCTCTTAGCTAACCTCACTCACTACAAACTATGGT
The DNA here is from genome assembly GCF_027596085.1 of Anoplopoma fimbria. NCBI lineage: Eukaryota > Metazoa > Chordata > Actinopteri > Perciformes > Anoplopomatidae > Anoplopoma > Anoplopoma fimbria. The sequence continues at coordinate 8,895,128 of NC_072471.1, read as the reverse complement.
ACAAAAACAATGTTTTGTGCTATATTAATGCTCTGAATGTCATATTTTTCTCCTTTAAAGTAATCAGCAATATCTTCCTGTCCCTTTGCACAAAATTAACATATTTCACGGGTGGGGGTGATCAGTGCAAGTCACACCTTTATTTTTATCTCAGTGGCTGCTGAGATTTCAATCTTTCTAAATAAACCCTGGTGTGTTTTGGTTTTGAATGCTCCAATCTCACAGGCCCCCTGAACTATCCAAGATGAGCTGCTATTGGGTTCATAGTTATATTTATTGATTTGAGAGGTATCGGAGGGTTCAGACACAGGAAAAAAACAACTGTGTAACAAATAAGGCTGGACAATAAATCTAATTTTATCTAAATCACATTATGGCCTACTGCAATTTCCAAATCACAGGAGGCGCATTATTTGATAAAGGTGGAATGTGTGTCAAAATACCATTTTTAATTAAATATTCTTGTGCTGCAGTCATATTTTACAGACTGAAGAAAACATATTTTAGATCCAGGCTAAAAGCACAACATAATCAATGATGAGAATAATGATGCAAAAATGATCATTCTCTCCAATATCGCAATTGCAATATTAGTTTAAATAATCGCAATTAAATACTTTTTCATAAGCTAATGACTTCTATCAGACAAGTTGAACTGCACAACAGGCAGATAATATTAATACTAGATATTTTAATCTGATATCATCATATAACATCTAAGCATTTTGTGCCTGGGCTGCATAATAGCAGACTTTTCAACATTACGAAGTGAGTATTTGTGGAGAACAGGACCAAACTGTGCAGCAGATGAATGTCTTGAATCTACAGAGAGAAAAGATGAGGTGACTGAGATAGGAGAGGTTGGACAGAAAGTGAGTAAATTAGAGGGAGACACGTATCTATAAAGTTGCTGCCCGGCCCACCTGGCGGGTTATCTGTTGCAGAACTCCGGAGTGTCCAAGTGTAGCCAGGCCAGCTGATGGGAGCAGCCGCCATAATTACATGGCCAGATTGAATGTCAGCTGGTGAACTTGGCTGTTGGGGTTGGCCACAACTTCCCAATTTGGTTGCAAATAAAGCGAAAATAAACACACACCGGACACACACACAGATGTTCTCAAAGGACTTCACCACTCGTAGTGTTGAATGTGTGGTACAGGCTGCACTTGTGAGGAATAATCTGGTCAATAAATGCATTTTTCTTCAAGAGTTTTCTCCATCAGCAATTCAGAGATACACAATTTGACTAGTATTTTATAAATATTGTAATATAATGGAAACAGATGAAAGAACTTTTGTTTTGACCACAATGTCTTTGCTCTCAAAAAAAATAGACTAGAAATTGTATGAAATAGAAGAAAAAGTATCTATCTTTTGTTTTTTTTGGAGGGTTGTTGGAAAAGAAATAGAAAAAGTTTGAAAGCCCCTCATCAAATGCAATCTTGCACAGCAATCTCGACCGAAATGAACCACACATTTTAAAAAGCTTTTCAAAGCAAATGATTTTTACTTTCAAACATGCCCTGCCAGAAAGGGCAGTGAAGTGCCATCAGCAGTCCTCTTTCTTGAGCCATAAAAGCATGAAAAAAAGAGCAGTATTGAAGGAGAAAAAAAAACTGGCCTTCACCAGGAAAAAAAAAAAAAAAAAGGCCTTCGGATCATTTCAGAGGGAATGTGCTCTCGTTATTAATGACTCAAACTGCTGTTTCTCATCCCAGCCTCTGTCCCTTCTCTTGACACATTGCTATCGATGCTGAGGCAGATAAACTCCCCTCTTAGTGTCAAGATAATAAAACGAAGTCTCACCTCTTGTGGCGGCCGCTCCCAGATCTGGGGGTTTCCTAAAACAAAAAGGAAAGAATCCGGTCAGTCCACAAACAACAACTCTAGAAACTGGTCAGTCCAATTTCAGAAAAGCAGCAGATATCAGAATGAGTTTTTAAGGTATCATTTGATGTGTTCGGCTGCCTTGGGTGGTGTTGGTTCACCAAAAAGAAACAAAAAAACACACATCTACAAGATAAGAGAAATTTATCAGGAGCAACATTTATTAAAAAAGCCTTAAGGTTGTGTATGAGCGTCTTTCCAATCGCAGCCGCTGAGCTGATATATTAGATGAGCTTTGTTCCATTTAATAGTTCAACAGGAGCTCTGTAGCCCCAAGAAGTGGAAGGCAATTTTGTTTTTCCAACATGGAAGATGGCGCATGTTTATCTTCTTCCCCCCCCTTATTGTATGATCTAAAGGTTGTTTAGATCTATCCAGCAGTGATGCTCTAATAAAACCGCCTTCGGTAAAAATAGCATTTGCCCTCAATAAAAATGAGGTGTGTTAGATGAATGCGCATCTCCTCCTTCCTAAGGTCTTGTGCAGTGAAGGGTCCCAGGTTTGATGGAGGAGCCTTGGCTCTGCTGCAAATCTATCAGTCACAACTTCGGCTTTAGCGTGGTGAGAGGGGGGGGAACGTTGTGCCCGACTCTAAGCATGCACCAGCCTCTCCGTCTCGGTGACACGTCTTCCATTTACCTGCAGATGAAATCCCGAACCCTCATCACCTTCCTTGACTGGAGCCTGGATAGATTTACTAAGATGGAGGACAGTGAGAGGGCAGTCTGCTGCAGAGGCAGGTCAGACGCTAAATAATACATGATCTGCGCACAAGACCTGGTTCAAGAAACACCTGGATTTAAGGGCGCCTTTGATGAAATTTGTTCTAGAAACTGACATTTTCTAGGATTTGGTGTAATCCAACAGCTGGAGCCAGTTGTGTGGCTGTTCAACCTTTTGTCCAAAATCCTTTATCAGGAATTCAGTCGAAGGCGGACAGATGGTGCTGCTCTTCATGTGTACTAAGCTGGTGTTGGTATGTTAGAAAAGAAGAACCAGGCTGTGCATATTGGGGTTAAATATTACATTTTTTTTGGACTCATTTGAGAAGTTGCAATAATGATAACACATTTATGAAAAGATCTCTGTTGATCCACTCTGCGTTTCAGTACTACCTCGCCCTCCTTCACAGAGAAAATATTTAGATGAGGCTGTACCAAATCAGTCATCTAAAGACAAGGCAGAAAAAGAGGCAGACAGAGTATCTTTCTGTTGAGATGTGATGCACACAGCAGCTGTAAACCTCCAAAAGAGCCTCTAGTCAATACTGATCACAGTGTAGGAATAGAAAATGCTGTCTATATGTAAATGTGTGTTTACTCTCTTGCCCAGACAGTCTAGCGTAACTTGAATAAACCAACAGGATTATTTGAATATACAATTGACCTGGAAACCGAGTCTGCTGGTCAGGAACACAGTCAGCTTCTATGTAGGGGTAGGAAACAAATGTTTGGTTTCACAAGAAACGTTAATAAAAGTCTGTTCTGTAAGATCCGGCGTGAGCAAGCTTCATATTCAAAGTCCGTTGGTTTACTGACGAGGGTCAGTGGACTAGATTGGTTATTTTTCTGAGGTGAAAAAGGGGTTTAAATATGAGTCAAAACAACAATGAGAAGGAAGGTCACGCCGGTCAGCAGACATATCAATCCTCATTTGCACACAGTCAAAACAAAAGAGCAAAAATGATGAAAAAGTATTTTAAAGTATACTCTAAAGCTAAAGCTTTTTTTAACTAGTAACTAATACCAAGGCTGAACTTTGCAGTATCAAACACATTTAAATAATATGTAGTAGCTTCAGGCTGCAATTCCTTCTATTACTAAGGGATTACTAAAGGGTTAACACCCACATCCCTCTGTGCAGCAGACAATCTGAGAATGAGATCACACTGTGTTTACATAAAAACATCCCAGACTTCATTTGCCACATTGCTACCGCAGCTTTTTTCCGCAGTGTTTCACATCTCCCCGCCTCCTGTCTGGGTTATGAATCTGCGAGAACAAGGTCAGCGTAACTCATGTGCGAACTTCTTCACTGCACACAACACGAGCCCCGTGCAACTTTATTTATCACGCTTGAGCTGCCGCTGACAGCTCCCATAAGCTGGACTGCAGAGCCACTTAGAATACAAAGACAAATATCAACAATAAAACAAGTACTTTATCACTTGAACTCCAGCAGAATGCGACCAAACTGGTTCATTTCTGTGTGTTTGTGTGATCCAGCACATCCAAATGTCTTGCATGGACATTTATGGCTTGATATGATCTATGATTTATGTCGACAGCTCATTAAATGCAAAAATCTGTAAAGGAATGCCATAAAGAGTTGATATTTGGCTTTCCATCTAGCTGCCTCAGAGCATTTCTCTGTTCAAAGCTGATAAAGATCACTATTTTACAGGAGGCATGCAGTGAGAGAGAGAGATGCTCTTCAAATAAGCACGTATGATTGGCATATATAATAATAGTTTATAATAAGCACACCAGCAAATCTAGGTTACTGGAAAGTCCCTACCCTTGGAAAGATCCCTGGCAAGGACTTACTGTACATGTTTGTATGAAAACGTTTGTCGTAATAATTATGGGCTTCTGTAGCGTTCTGCTCTATTGTTATCGCAGAGATGCTTAGCAGTTCTCTCACACACCTTTTTTGATTTATATGCTAACCTCGCCTAGCTGTCTCAGTCTTTGATGCCGGCTGAAGAAATAGATGTCAAAGCAGCAACATCAATCACTGAACACTGTAAACAGCTGCAGAAAGTCATGACCACCTCTTGCCCTGTTTTTGACCGATACAGCTACTGCATGTGTATTAGTCAACGGTATTTTTCCCCTTTATTTCCAAGGACTTTTCTAGAAAAACAATCATTAATCTGCAACAGCACCTTCTTTAAATGTTAAAAATGATATCTGAATAAAGAATTTTAATCAATTTGATTAGATCTGCTGCAGTGTCGCTGATCTGCTGTGAAAATGTTTTTCAGTTTCCCACCAACCACCTAAAGTATTTTTGCAGCCAGAAATCCTGTCAAAGATAAATATTGGTGCAGATCAGCTGGCTGATATAAACAGCAATCCTTTAAATCTTGAATCAACAGAAGTGTGAGTGTGATCAAATATCTTTTTTTTAAGCAATGAGATGAAATTCAGTTTGCTGCTAGCACAGAGGCTCCTGGTTGGAAATGCCATGTGATGGGTAGTGATGGGTTGCTGTGGCGCAGTGGAAAGCAGGGTTGTTCTCCATTCAGAGGATCGGCGGTTCGATACCCGGCCTCGGCAGTCGATGTGTCCTTGGGCAAGACACTTAACCCCAAGTTGCTCCCGAAGGCTTGCCGTCGGTGTGGACTGGATGTTGTATGAATGTTAGTTAGAGTCTGATGGTGGCACCTTGCATGGTAGCCTGTCATCAGTGTGTGAATGGGTGAATGATATGTAATGATATGTAATATAAGTTTTGAGCTACTGATTGTAAGTCGCTTTGGATAAAAGCGTCTGCTAAATGACTGTAATGTAATGTAATGTAGTGAACATTTCACTCACACAATACTTTTTATGTCTGAAAAGTGCAAATTAAAAAAGGCAAATTAGGCTTGTTAAAAAGTGCTGGATGCAGAATGTGTTTTCCACGTGAGAGAGAGGCAGAAGCACTGCTCTGTTCGGGACCTGGCGCCGCATTAAATGCAGATGATCCCGAGGAATGTTCCATTTGGTTCTGACTGCTGGATCACTGGAACAGGTTTTTCTTGTAGGACTTGGGACATACCAGAGGGAGGTAAGGCCTGATAACAAAGACCACATGCCTGCAGAGGGCCTCTCTCACCGGCACATGTCAGCTGTGTGTCCATGCACACACACACACACACACACACACCATCTCTAGAAGCAGATAAATGGAGCACAGATCCCCAGAGAAGGATGGAAAAAGGAAAATAATTACAGAATCCAAAACATCTGATAAAATATTTCACATCCAAGATCCTTCGTGGAGTTTCCATTAAGTCTTCAGCAGCTAACATGCTCAGAGACCTGCAGGAGATTGTTAACAGCCAGACAGCTCTGAACAGAAGTTGAGCTGAGCTTCTTTATAAAAAAAAAAAACCATTTTATCCAGATATCTTGATACTAGCTAACAGGCCCGACTGGACGCTGTACATCATAACGGGCTTGACACGGCAATTGCTAGTCTCCCGTTGATAAATGGGGCCCCGGAGAGGAGCGGCACATTTTTGGGATGCTCCGTCTTTACAGATGTCTTCCTGACAGCTCTGCAGTAAATCCACTGACCACACCGGACTCCTCCGGCTCTTTATTTCTCCCCAACCTGACTCTTTATGAGCAAACTGGCACAGCAGAATATAAGAATGTCAGGTTTTTTTTTATTTTTATATGAGTGACAGTGAGACATCTAATGGGTAGTTTCTGCATCACCACATCTGGTCTGCGTTAGGCTTCATGCTGTGAACTTTAGTACGAATAGATCCATAAATGGACACATGTTTCTGTTTCAAATGATGGGAATGTCTCATTTTAAATGAACTGATAGCAGCTGCAAGAAACGGATTCTACTGAAATGATTGTTTGTTTACGCATAGACTACCTTCTGTAAATAGTCAAATTATCCTGCTTTTTATTTTTCTCCGGAGGCCACGTCTCAGCAGGTGCCGTCACGATCTTCCTGTCAGTGTGCTGTTGGTGTACATATTTCATACACAACTACCTCGCT